>NW_026946384.1:453017-624674 GCF_033847375.1 Trichoderma aggressivum f. europaeum
CCGTTTCTGTGACATTTCGGTGTCCGGGCCTGGTGTTTCAAAATAATTAGCTTTCGCCATATTACTTTATCCCCCCCCCCCCCCCCCCCCAGAATATTTCTCTCACTCTCACTCTCATCTTCTCTCACCCTCACCCCCATTCTCACTCTTGCTCTCACTCTCACCCCTCTTGGCTGAAATATTGCCGAGGCGTCGTCTGACTCCCCAAAAGAAATAAAGAAAAAAATCGCACAAGACTCGTTGGGCAGGATCTTTCTGGTCGCCTTCCCTTTTTCCCCACTAGCGAAAGAAAACCGGGAGAGCGTTTCTAAACAAAGAGGGAAGAAGAGAGAAGGGGCTTTGGCAAGGACAAAAGGCGACTCAACCCATCAACTGAGAACAGGCCCTCTTTTTCCTCATCAATAGCTAGATGTCTAGCTTTGAATAAAAGAACCTTCTCAAATAAGCTGGCCTCGTCCCATCCCTAAAACAAACCTCGTCGCCTCCGCCGCCTGTCTGCCAGCGACCCGTCCAGTTGAGTAACCAAATGAAGGCATGCGACCACGAAAGGACAGCGCAAGAGTCAAGAGAGAGAGAAAGAGAAAGCGACAAGAGAAGAAGTAATCCACCATCCATCCGTGCATTAGATTAGTCTGGGTTCTGCCCAGCCAGCCCCTGCTCAACCAACAGCGAAAAAGGGCATCGCCAGCGTTTATCCCCCGCGAACTCGAACTCGGCATCGGCTCAGCATAGCAACCTCGCCGCAGCCTGTCGAGCCTGTCATTGGATTGACCGTTTTGCATTGAAAATCGGCTGCAGCCAGCGCTAGCGCCGCCGCTGCAGAAAAATCGTCGCTGCAAGGGGAGCGGACTTGGGGAAGAAAAAGGAAAAAAGCGACGGAGGTTCCCTGTCGGAGGGGAATCTTGGTGGCCGGTCCATTGTTTCCCGGGTCACTGATTTGCGCAGGCCACTGCCCTGAGCAGGCGAGGTTGATGCACTAAAGCAGCGCTAAACGGCCGCTGGAAAAAAAAACATAACAATGTCGGCCGAGGAAACGTCGAATTACGCGCCACGGTCGCCGGACCTGTCGTCGTTTTTCTCGGGCAGCCCCACCCAGGCCGCACCTCATCAACTCCAAGCGTCAGCAAGCCACAGCCAGTCTGGATATAAAATACAGCCTCCCGCCGACCACTTTGGAGCCATACGAGCCGACACTTCCTCCTACTACGTGCCTCCCCCCTACGGCGCCTATCCCCAAACCCCCGTAGCGACGCCCACCGGCCAGCCCAAATACGAGCCCTATCTCCCGCCCTCTCTACCCCAGCGAGCGCAAAGCTTCGAGGCTCAAGGCCAAAACGCCGCACCTCCCGTATCGTACAGGCCTGACGAACGAGTCTTCAGACCTTCGCTGCCGCCGTTGGCCACGCCCAACGGACCCTACAAATCTTTCGGAAGCGCCGTCCTGCCTTCGTCCTCGTCTTCAGACATGCCGCCGCGAAAGGTAGTGGCGCCTCCGCCCCCTACGCCAGCCGTCGAGCCGTCTCCTGTCCGGACAAAATTCCCGACGGCCCGGATCAAGCGGATCATGCAGGCCGACGAGGAGGTGGGCAAGGTCGCTCAGCAAACGCCCATTGCTGTGGGCAAGGCATTGGAGCTGTTTATGATCCAGCTCGTGACAAAGAGCGCAGACGTTGCCAAGGACAAGGGTTCTAAGAGAGTCACGGCGTCCATGTTGAAGCAGGTGGTGGAGGCGGACGAGCAGTGGGACTTTCTTAGAGAGATTGTTGGCCGCGTGGAGAACGAGAAGGAGGGTAGCAAGTCCAAGGCCAAGGCCGAGAGCGAAACCGACGAAGAGATGATGGAGGAGCCCAAGAAGCGAGGCAGAGGTGGCCGTCGTAAGAAGGTACAATGACCTCGAACACGCACGTTTGATGACGGGTACGAAGATTTTGACGACTGGCGTTTACTGGCATAAAAACATACCATATTGTGATTATCATACAACGGCGTTGGGGACGGACATATTCGGGATGGCGGTGGAACTCTAGATGGCTTTGTAGTTGTGCGGCCCTCTACCTACCTAGATGCGCACGACAACTACGTGAGGTGTCTTGGTGCTGTAATCATTTTTTTTTCTCTCTCTCATTGCCACATGTCCACTTAATTACCTAGTAGTAACTTTCACCTTTCACTACCTTGGTGGTATTTTCCAGCTAAAGACGAACAAGACAGAAATGCGCGTGCGGCTTGCAAGTCGCAAGATACCCCTTGCAAGGTTTGGGTTTCTGATACAGCGGATGGCTTGTGACGGGTGAAGCCGCTGCGTTTCACGAGCAGGCTGCGACGGCGAAACGGAGCTGTCCACGATCCGTATTGTATTGCCGTTGAGATCCATGTTTTTTTGTCTTCACAACGGCGCCCTTCTGTGTCTGTCTGCTAATGCGCAAGACAATTGTAACCTGAATCCTATGCGGCGTACGAAATGCCGCCGTTTATGCACGTGTGTATGTGTGTTGCTGGTGGTGGCCCAGATCAGATCAGATGAGCTCAAACTGCATTGCATTGGATAGGTAGGTACTAAGGCTATACTCGGTATATGGTGTTAAGATGGTGAGCGAGTAATAAGCGTTCAGGGGACTTTACGGGTTTGGCCAGCCCTCGGCCGGGAGTGCGTGCAGCAGAGTCAGGTCAGGTCAACTTTAGGTACCTAGCTGCATATGGGCATGCGCGTACAATTGAGTACATGCGTATCGCATCCGCTTGAACGGACAACTGCTGCACTCCGTAGGACCACGATGCTGGGTTGCGAGATGCTTGCAAGTTTTACAGTGGCTGCGGACAAGTTCAATTTCCCATGTCAACGTATCCTGGATAGTCGAGAGGCAGCTTGGCCAGGACTTCGGAGGGCAGACTTTCCTGACTCCGGGCTCCGAAAAGTCCATTTGCCTGGTGTCTGGTGTCTGTTTCACGGAATTAAGCACCAGACACAATCTATTGCAAGGGCTTGAATTGTAAATCACATAGTGCTAGGCATCAGCAGTTTGATTTAATTTGACGATTGATTGATTACATGGCATGTAAGGTACTCGTATATACGAATGATTCCAGCGTGGGCTGGGCGGACTCTTCGTGTTCCCGCCCACGCCCACGCCCACGGCCAATGTTTCTGCGGCCAAGCAAACTCACCTACCAACTCGGGCTAAAAGAATTGAAGCTCGTCATACGGCAGCCCGAGAGGAATTGAAACGGTGCCACCATTTTCCAATAGACGCCTCTAAACACGCAGCTCCCCCTGGCGGACCCCTAAAACAGCTGGAGAGGTGCCAAGTGTTCATGTTAGTGCTACTGATGTAGAATGTGGTAGCCGCCAGAAACGTCAGGCACTAAAGCGGTAACAAGTGGACAGCTCACTCAAACTCCTCCAATTGTGTTGCACCAAGTATTGTGCGAGGCCCAAATACTTGGACTTGGGACTTTGATTGATCTCCGCCTCGTCCGCCGCCTCCAACGCCAAGGCTTCTGCTTCTGCTCTACTTCTGCTCTACTCTACTTCTCCCCTCCTGGTTCTTACTTTGTCACCCCATTCCTGCGTCCGCCAGTTGTATTGCGCGCTGCTGTCCCGTACATACGAGTACAACGATCGAGCTGGCTTCTTCTTCCGTCTCCAATCCCCCGCTTCGAGAGCCATGCGAGACCGGCTGAATCCTGCTTCGCCTTCCGCCCTCATCTAGATGAGGCACCGCCATCGCAACCGCCAATTCGATCCTTCTCATCCCTCAGCGTCTGCCTGCTGCCGAGCGCGACCCAATGTCGTGGGACTTGCTGCAGCGATTCCTCGAATCCGACGTCTTCAATGCGAATCCCTTCCTCTCCGTCTCCTACCTGTCGTGAGTCGCCGTCTTTCTTTGTCCTGGAGCTTTTGCATAGCTCCGGCAGCTCGGCAGTAGCAAAAGCTTTTGTGTGTATAGGCTGACCCGTACCCTTTGCTGCCTCGTAGCCGCTATGCCGACCATGTAGGCATTCACTATGTCTTGTGCAACAAGCTGCGACAGTTCCCCTACGAGGACATCGAGTTCTTCCTGCCGCAGCTATGCCACCTCATCATAAGCGTCGACAACGAGTCAATGGCTCTAGAGGAGTTCCTGTTGGATCTATGCGAGGAGTCTGTGACCGCCGCATTGTTGGTACGTATTCCGAAAAAGGCCAAATAGGTCGCCGAGTGCGACGTGAGAAGGAAACGGCACAAGGCTTGTTCGCGCCCACCGGAATGCTGACCTGGTTGCTTGCTACAGACGTTTTGGCTCTTCCAGACATATCTGCATGATCTGTCGTCGAACCCGCAGTCTAATGCCTTTCAGACATGTCGTCGAGTCTACAACAAGGTGCAGCACATCGTGTTTGGACTTGCAGACACTGCGCGGCACCACAAGATCAAGGAAAACGTCCTGCCCGTCACGGTGCTCTCCAGCTTCGTCCTTGCGAGCGTGGCCCTGCCAATGATACCGAGATGGGCCGGCCCCCTTGCTGTCGCGCAGGCCCGAAAGCCGCAGCCCATTACAGAGGATAACTCGGACGGAAGCGAAACCCCAAAGCCCACGGCAAAGGCTTCCTCGACAAAGCCTACGAGGGCAAACACCGTCACCAGTCCGATCTCGAAACCCCGGCGGGCCAAGGAGCCGCTATCCCCGAGCGCATCCGACAACAGCCTGGCGCTGGACAGCCGACCTTCATCACGACGAGTGAATTCCCAAGCACCAGTCTCTCGTTCACCATTGAACCCGGACTCGAAAAGACCGTCTGCCCTGGATATGAAATCCCTGGAAGCGAGGCTCAGCACCGCCTCTCTGCCTCTACCGTCCCCAAGAGGCTCATCCCGGCCAGCAACTCCCGTTTCTGCGGGGGTAAACTCAAGGCCTACAGATGGCATCCATAGAAGGCATTCTCACCACTTCAAATCGGCTTTGGGCGCTACAAACTTGTCACCGGCCCAGAAATCACAGCTCCTGAGGCAACATTACTTCAGATCACAAACCCAGTTCTTGTCCGCCCTTGAAGGCATCTCCAACCGACTGGTCGCCGTGCCGAAACCTGCCCGTATGAGCGCTCTGCGAGCTGAGTTGGCCCTGATTGGAAGAGATTTGCCAGCTGAAATCGATATCCCCATCATTTGCCCGCCAACGCTGATCGACGGGGCGCCGGGCAAGAGTCGCCATCATCGAATTGTACGGCTCAATCCCGCTGAGGCAACGGTCCTGAACAGCGCTGAGAAGGTGCCATATTTACTAATGATCGAGGTGCTGAGAGAGGACTTTAGCTTTGATCCCGAGGTCCCGGATAACCAGCGGCTGTTGACCAGTCTCCTTGGCGGCAGCGGGCCCTCAAAAAGACTGTTCGACCTCTCTTCAGAGATACCCAGAGCCGCTCAGATCGTCCCGCCTCCCGAGCCAATTATAGACAGCGTGTTCGAACCAACTTCTGGTGATTTGGGGAGCTCGCCGCTCCTCAAGGCTTTCGATGACGAGCCTTCCTCCATCGGCTACCACTCAAAGCACTCCAACGACCAGCGATTCTCCAGCGGGGCAACAACCGCGTCTACAACACTGGATGCCATTACGCCACGGACGTCAGGGCCGTATTCGTCCAGATCTCCTAGTCCTGGCTCTCGGCGGCGGATGACGCTCAACATGGCTCGCGCCGACCAGCCAGATTTCTCGGCATTGGCTACTCACATGAGGACAGCGTCGCAGATGCTGGCTCAGCTTGAGGCCACGAGCGGCAAACGACCAAAGCACGAAGTGGCCGCGATTAGAGCCAAGATCATTGCGAGCATGCAGAGTCTCGAGGAGCAGAGCTTTGACGCCGATGAGCACGGCCCTACGTTTGACACCATCATGGCCAAGGCCAGCACGGCCAGCGCCATCCAGGCCATAGACCCGGATCTGGACGAAGAAGAGGCGGCACCAATTGACCCCAATATCAACGCTAGTGCGGGCAGGGAAAGGATGGAGAACGACATCAAGACGGGAGGTGTCCAGCGCCGTGGTGATCGCGACGACCCTAGTGCGGCTGTCTTTGGAGAAGCCTGGGAGGCCAAGAAGGAGCGAATTCGCAAGTCGTCGCCCTACGGATGGATGAAGAACTGGGATCTCGTGAGCGTCATTGTAAAGACGGGTGCCGATTTGCGGCAAGAGGCTTTCGCGTGTCAGCTCATCGATGTCTGCCACAAGATTTGGAAGGATGCAAAAGTGGACGTCTGGGTCAAGTTGATGCGCATTCTCGTCACCGGAGAGTCGTCTGGCCTCATCGAAACCATCGCCAACGGCGTGTCGCTGCACTCGCTCAAGCGAAGTCTGACGCTCGCATCCATTGAGGCTGGGAATAACCCCCGGCATCGAATTGCCACGCTAAAGGACCACTTCATCAAGGCTTTTGGCCAGCCCGACAGCAAGCCCTACAAGGCTGGACTCGAGGCGTTCAAGCGCTCATTGGCGGCGTACAGCATCATCTCCTACATCCTCCAGCTTAAAGACCGGCATAACGGCAACGTGCTCATTGACAGCGAGGGCCACATTATTCACATCGACTTTGGATTCATGCTTTCCAACTCGCCCGGATCGGTTGGGTTTGAGGCCGCGCCTTTCAAGCTTACACACGAATACGTAGAGGTCCTTGGCGGAGTGGGGTCGCAAGACTATGAAGATTATAAAAAGTTGTGCAAACAAGCTTTTCAGGGTATGTTTGATTTTCCATTTTGGAAACCCAAAAGAAGATGTTGGTTCTAACAAAAGCTCTCTTTTTAGCCCTCCGACGGTCAGCGGACTACATCATCGACCTGGTGGCCATGATGGGCCGGGACTCGAAAATGCCCTGCTTCGCCGTCGGCGTCGCGCACGCCACGACGACGCTCCGCCAGCGCTTCCAGCTTCATCTCAGTGCCGATGAGGCGGAGAACTTTGTCGAGACGGACTTGATTGCCAAGTCGTACGGCAGTTATTACACGCGACTGTGAGTTATATAGACCCACCCCCCTTTTTTTTATTCTGGCTGGGGAAGAAACGGAAAGACTAATGTGCTCAAATTTAGGTATGATACTTTCCAATATCGCACTCAGGGTATATACTAGGCGAATCATAGCCTTCTCAGGGAGGGTAAAGCCAATAAGGAGGGGGAATGTAAGTGTGTGGGATCGCTGTCACATTCGAGTTGAAAAGAGGGGGGGGGGATATGTTGGTCCATAACTGAAAAGGGATGGACATGCAAAAAGAAGAAAAAAACTTGGAATATACTTGAGCTACATTTTGAGCACTTCTAGCTATACATATAGCATATATGCGACCGGCGTTGCTTTTTGGAGAGAGGGGGGCGAAAATACAAAGCCTAGAAGGAGAGAGAAATGTTACCTACCTTATTTAACCATGAACAAATATTGATCCAATACTTGTATAGTTATTCTGTCTGTCTTCACGATATGCCTGAAACAGTATTGAGTCAAATAAATGCAAGATTGTTTTTTTTGGGCTATTTCATATGCCATATATGTATGTATTTACACGCATGCTAGCCTTTGGGCTCCCAATTGTATCTGGAGTCGGACATGTGCCCCATCGTCATTCAAGTTCCAGCCAAGTTGAGTGCGTCTCTCTCTCGTAACCTCCTTGGCGGCCGTTCAGATACTTTTCTTCATCGATACTTATGCAAAGTCCATGCCATTCCACTAGCGAGAACTCTCACTGCTTCTCGGGCCAGGTGTGGCGGGCATGTTAACGCCGTGCCATCCAGAACTTATCATCGTTTCCCAGGCCAACTTCCACCACGTTTCGGTTCCGCCCGGAACGGTTTCTAACCCCAGCGTCCTCCCTCCCTCTCAGCCTCCAGCCTCCGCATCCGCTCCTCGCCGTCGCCGTCGACAACGTCATTACGCCGGCTGCGTCGCCCCTTGCGCCCCCCGTCATCGGCATCGTCTCGGCCACGTTTCGAGCCCGCCAGTCCCGCGAGCCCGGCCATGCGCTGGGCTTCTTTCAGCAGACGCTCGCGATTCCGCGCTTCTCTTTCCAGAGTATGCGCATCTTTCTGCGGGGCGGAGCCGGCCCCGGTACCTCGAGGGCCCCCCTTGATGTCAAAGCCACGCGGCCCCGTGGGCGGGTCAAAGCCCTTGTCGCCGCTTGGAGTGGCAGTGCCATCGACCGAGTGCTTCCTACTGCCACTTCCGTGTCGGCTGCCGTAGTCTCGGTCTCGGTCTCGGTCTCGGTCCTTGTCCCGATCACGATCTCGCTCTCGTTCTCGTTCTCGATCCCGATCTCGGTATCGGTCCTTGCGGTCCTTGTCCTTGCGGCCACTGCTGCTATCCTTGTCGCGCTCTCTCTCCTTGTCGTGACGTCTGGAGGCGTGCTCGTAGTCTCCCCGGTCCCGGTGAGATGAGCGGTGATTCAATCTTTGGCGATCATCCTCTTCTTCTCTGTACTTGTCCTTGCGCCGTTCATAGTCTCGGTCCTTGTCTTTATCTTTGCGGCTGCGGTGGCTGGAACGTTTGGCATCATCGGGAGAGGCCGATCTGGACCGCTCAACTGCCTTGTCCTCCTTTGGCCGTTGAGAAGACTGCTCGTCGTCCTCGTCGTAGTAATGTCTTCTACTGCTCCGGTGTTTCCTCCGGCGGTAAGAGTCATCCTTGTCTCCCTCTCCTACAGACTCGGATGGCTGACGCCGTTGTCGCCTGTGGGAGCCCCTATGTCCACGGCTGCGACTTGGGCTGCGGCTGCTGCGGTCTAGGCTTCGGCTTCTACTACTAATTCTCGAGCCGGAGCGCTCTGGCTCTCTGCCTCGGTCGCGATCTACTCGGTCTCGCTCCCGGTCTCTCTCCTGAGCGCTATTAGGGTCCTCGGTTGCCCCCGCTCTGTCACGTTTATCGTGATCTTTGGGCCGCTCCTTGCTGCGATCACGGTTGGGATCACGGTCTCGCACTTTGTCAAGGTTAGGGGTACTACTTCTAGAGCCCGGTTGAGTAGTTGGGTTCGACGGCGGTGCTTGCGGCGGCTGTGATATGACGGCAGCGGGTTTTTGCACAGGCAGGCCGCTATCTTCCACCTGGAAACCCCTGGCTCGCAGATTCAGCAGGCTAGTATTGGGCAATCCTTGACGCATGGCCTTAGGGCCCTTGGGAGCATTAATAGGTGCATCCGACGCCGTCAAAACGGAGCGGATGGCCGCCACGCCATTTCGGTTCTGCATACTAAATCCGTCTGGTTGGGCTGTCGACGAGCGCATGGCGCCTGCGGGAAAAGCTTCATTGCCTAGGGTCTCACGAGATGCAGATTCGGAGGGATCTTGTTTGGACCCGTCAGTACCTTGGGCATCGATAGCCTTGGCCTGGCTCGCGCCTTCGTTGGCGCTCTCGTCAGCCTGAGCACTTGCCGCCGTCGACGTCAGTTGCTGGCCAGCGTCACCTTGGCCTTGGAAGGCTGCTGCCCCTTGTCCTTGGTTGTACTGGGGATGTTGGCCCTGGTCATGATAGTTCATGGCGCCGCCTTGTTGATGGTAGCCTCCCCGGCCATACCCCCCGTAGAATCCGCGGCCGCGCCCACGGCCACGACCGTAGTTGTTGCGACGATAGTCATTGAAGTGGCCATAATTACCTTGATTGTATCCTGTCTGGAATCCTGAGTTAAAATTCCCAAAGTCACCAGTTCCCATGCCTGGGCCATTTTGATTGTAATTATTTTGGTCGAAATTCCATGACTGTGCACCGTTCCAGTTATCATTGGAGCCTTGTCCAAATCCTCCTCCAAAGCCCCCCATGCCGTTCATGCCCTGAAAGCCTCCGTTCATGTACATGTTCTGCATCGGGTCCATGCCCATTCCCGGCATGCCTATAGTGCGGTTAGTAACTTGGAACAGTGCTTCAAATGGGGAAAGCCAGGACGGTGAGGAGCCTTACCCATCATAGGAAACCCACCAAACGAATTGGGCCCCATTCCATTTTGCATGGCCATCATCATTTGCATTTGGTTGAAATCTCCACCAGGAAACATCATGTTCTGTTGAAATCCACCATTCGCCGCATCAGATGCGCCATATTGCTCTTGGTCGTTGCCGGTTTGGTCGGCACCATCGTCACCCTCGGGAACCGCGTTTTGCTCCTGACTATTGGCTGTGCCATCGCCTTCATCTGCGAGGCCCTCGGCTTCCTGAGCTTCGGTAGTAGCAGTCGGTTGCCCCTCCGAGGGCTCTTCCGTGCTGTTCAGTGCCGCCTCCTGCTACAGGCGATGCGGTAGATTAGCATATTGATCACGGGTTTGGTTGGCTGATCAACGGTGAAGCTCATACCTGTTTCTCCTCTTCGTGGCCAGTGGCTAGCTCATCAGCCTGCTGCGGCGCCGTATCTTGTACAGGCGCTTCTCCACCAGCATCCACCGTCTTCTCGGCCGGCCCTTCTACAGAGGCAGGGGCTCCCTCGTCGGGTAGCAATGGTTTCGGTGCGTCGACCGGTGTCGGAGGCGCGGAGTCATTGGATTCTTTTGGCCGAGATGCCTCTCGCTTCTTCTCCGCCGTGCGCAGGAACACTCTGATGGTAGTGCGCAGAGACTTGTTAGGGTTACAATCCGTAGCGGACAACGGGGAATGCTCGCAAACGGGGCACGACTGGGGGAGGTTCGAGTGGCCTATCCACGATTAGAGCCGGTCCGAAAGAGTCTTGGTCAACAACAGAGTTGGACCAAACGAACGTACATGTTTCGCAGATGGCCTGTTCACAACAAGGCAGCCGTAGGGCGTTGACAGCCAGCTTGCTGCAGTTGGCGCATCGTAGTTTGTGTGGGATATCGTCGGGAGCCAACGAGCTGCGTGCCCAGTCAGTCAGTGTCTTGCATTGCATTGCACAGCGGAAACTCAGCCAGGAGGGGGTGAAAGAAGAAGAAACAGTCAAACGCACTTGATCAGCTCAGCCTGAGCCTCGGAAATGGACATGGCCATTGTCGCCAGCACCAGGTCTATCTGCGCTTGACGACCATGAGGTTTCTAGGGAAAAAGCCCAAGCGATCCCAGGATTGCAGGTCCAACAAGGCCCCGGAAGAAGCAGAGCAGGGCCACGTCACGGCGTGACCTCAATAAGCCGCGGCACCACAAATCATTCAGCACCGGGCCACAGTCGCAAGTCAACAATCGGTCAACCCCTATGAACAAAGTCTGGTGCAAGATTTGAGATTTGTGAGGAGTTTGACGCGCTTCGAAAAAAAGAAGTGGATCTGACAGCGGACGGCGAGTTACGACAAGCAGCCGCTAGCAGCGATCAGGGCGTCACGTGCCGGCCTGCTTCTCTGAGCCGGGCTGGGTGGCATCTGGGCAAAGGTTACACTGTAATAGCAGCCTCGGATTGCAGTCTGATTTGAGTGATAACGCAATTGCAGATGCCTATTCTGCTGACTCGCTTTTTTTACACAGCTTTGGTTTTGAGGCGAATAGGTGGCCAATTAAGACGACCAAAATAGCCAATCACGGCCTGGCCCGGAGCCTCGGCGAATCAGTGGACGGCAAATATCAGCAGCAAGATTTCAATATATATCACCAGTATTTCAAAAGGCATTGGCATGATATGGAGAGGTCAACAAGGTAGCATCGGCCAAAGACGGGGAAGAACGGGGGGGTGCATTTGTGCCTCAGAGGGATTGCCTGATAATCTAATAGCTGGACATCAATCACTTACAGTTCCCGGCCCTAATGCAATGCTACAGAAACACTGGGCTCCCAGCTTGGTTGGCCACCCCAAAAGTCAGACGTTGGCGAGGTACTATTGTAGCAGAAACTGGGCGTCTAAATAATATGGAAAAGATATGGCGCACAAAACTATAACACGCGAATGACTCCTGGAACGCAAGACTCTGACTCCCGAATGACATGCCATAACAAATCCGACCTCATCTGACGGGTAGCGCAGCAACGGTAGCAACAGCAACCGACAACATGGTGCTTGTACCTTGTCCTTGTATAACAAATCAAACGTCTCTCATCTAACAGGCACATCCATCCTTTGCTCCGGCATCCCTTGGTCCTGATAGGTTCACCCTCTGCTCGTCTCCGGCCCGGTTGGCTGCGCCCGCCGCGCCGGCTCCCCTCGCACTCTTGAGAGACGTCTCGGGGATCGCATTTGCAATGGCTGTGAAGACTTCGGTAACGTTGTGGCCCGTCTTTGCACTCGTCTCGAAAAAAAGCAGGCTCTCCTCTTCGGCATACGACTGGGCTTCTTCTGTTGACACCTTGCGGGCATCGCCGTCCTCCCCACCCGAGGCTTCCTCGCTCGCACCATTCGATTCGCCAGCCAAATCTAGCTTGTTTCCTACCAAGGCGATGACGATGCCCGGCGAGGCTTGTCGTTGGAGCTCGGCGACCCAGTGTCTGGCCTTGACGAGGGATGTGGGCTTGGTGATGTCGTAGACGACAAGGGCGGCCTGGGCGTTTCGGTAGTACATGGGCGCCAGAGAGGCAAATCGCTCTTGGCCAGCGGTATCCCAAATCTCAAACTTGATGGTTCGGGTGGGCAGGTTGCATTTTTGCGTCAGGAACGCCGCTGCGAGGCACCGTTTAGCTGATGACGAGAGCGGGAGGGCTGGCGGGAGGGCCGGGGGAGGCATGGCTTACCACCAATAGTCGGCTCCTTGTTCTCTTGGAAGTCGTTGTTGACGAATCGCAAGACGAGGGACGACTGCGAGCACAAGTCAATAATGCATTCTGTCTACCACGGGGCAATCGAAATCGACGGGCGAGGATTGGCGACCTTTCCGACTGCGGCTTCACCGAGGAGCACCAGCTTGACGCTGCTGCTGGGTTTGGGAGCTTCCGCCATCTTTTACCGGCTCGTTTCGGCGGCGTCTGCTTGCGACTCTGGAAATGCAGCAAAAGCGACTCCTCTTGGAGGGGCAGAAGAGTGCAGATTTGCCTGGCGATGCGCGTGGGCTGGCGGATTATTGCTTATTGCTGCCTCTCAACTGCGGGCGAGCTCTTTAGTATGTACAGACTATCGTACAGCCAGTATGCGCGAGGATGGCGCTGCTTCTATTCTAGCAAGCAAATTCCAGTGGGTACCAAAGTTCGTACCGGTTGCATGGCAAAGAGGCGCAACGATGACGAGGTCCCTGCGAACCAGCCTGTGCACCAGCCACATTGTCGGGTACGAAGGGCGAGCTGCCTGGAGGGTAGAGAGTACTCTCGGTAGCACCACAGCTCTCATGCCATACTGAGTACTCTCTACCCAGTGCGACAGCCGCTTTGGAGTACCGAGCTTTCCTACCTGTCGCTTTCGGCGGGGCAGCCTCGGCCAAAAGTTACGCCTATGCCCGGCCACTCCCCGCCAAACTTTTGGGTGATCTGCCGGCAGAAAAAAAAAAAAGTTTGGTATAGGACTAGTTTCTGCTGCAGGCGCGAATCCTGTTGAAGATTCAAGCAGTTTTTGATTTGCATAATCACCTTGTCGCCAGCATCGACAACTCTGGGCGAACTCTCAATCCAACGGAAAGCTGGGAATAGAGACAGTCGTCAAAATGGCCGGGCCACACACGGCGGCATCAAAGGACATGCCGTCCAATCCAAACAAACGAAAGCTCCTCGACGACAGCGACTCAGAATCAGATGATGGAGCAGCAATTGGAAGCTCAAGCTTCAAGGTGAACGAGGAATACGCACGCCGCTTCGAGCATAACAAGAAACGAGAGGAGAAGCAAAGATGTATGTCTCAATCAGACTTCCCCCATCCAATACAAATGTTCTCTCCCCTCTAACATGCACAAGTGGAAGAAAAGCTCAAGAGGGAGGGGGAGAATGACGATTCCTCTTCTACCGATGAGACAGAAGACGAAGATGGCTTCCTTGCAACCGAAGACCTGGACGCTCAAATCTCCGCCACGCTACAGGCAATTCGAAACAAAGATCCCCGTGTCTACGACAAGGATATTACTTTCTATGAACCCGAAGACGAGAGCGCCGAAGCAACGACCAAGGAGAAGAAGGAAAAGCCAGTTTTCCTTCGCGATTATCAGCGAGAGAAACTCTTGAGAGGCGACGTTGGTGGTTCGGATGACGAAGACGAGGCGCCAAAGACATACCAGCAAGAGCAGGACGCAATTAAAAAGTCCCTTCTGTCCGAGATCAACGCCGCCAAGGGCGAAGACTCAGATGAGGAGGACGAAGATGAGGACGGCTTCATTAAGCGGAAAGAACAACCAGTACAAACAGATTCAAACGGTCTGCACCCCTCCAGGGCAAAGGCCGTGAAGCTCTCCGAAGTCGATGTGAACAATGCAGACAGAGATCCAGAAACCTTCCTATCAAATTTCATGGCCGCGAGAGCTTGGGTGGCTGATGAAGGCTCAAGATGGGAGGCGTTTGAGTCTGACGATGGAGAAGAAGACAACCGGGCGGAAGAGTTCGAGCAGGCCTACAATCTGCGATTCGAAGATCCGGAAAAGAGCAACGAGGTTCTAAAATCATATGCCAGAGATTTTGCGGCTGCGCGATCCGTCAGACGAGAGGAAAAGACGGGCAGGAAGCGCCAGAGAGAGCTTGAGCGCGAGAAGAAGGAGGCAGAGAAGGAGCAGCTCCGTGAAGACAAGGCCCGGCTACGAAAACTGAAGCTTGAGGAAACCGAGGGCAAGCTTCGCAAGATTAAGCAGGCGGCCGGAGCGTTTGGCAAGGAGTTGACGGATGAGCAGTGGATGAAGTTCCTGGATGACGCTTGGGAGAATGACAAGTGGGAGGGTGAGATGAAGAAGTGGTTCGACGACGGTTACTACGCCATCAACGAAGCCAATGTCGCTTCAGATGACGACGACGAGATTGACATTGACGAAGAAGATGGCAGCAAGAAGAGCAAGAAGAAGAAGCCCAAGAAGCCCAAGTGGGACGACGACATCGACATCAACGACATTATCCCCGATTTCGAGGCCGGCGACGAAAAGCCAACCATTGTTCTATCAGACGACGAAGCGCAAGATGACGCTGATGACGACGAAGACGAACCATCCGCCAAAAAGCTCAAATCGTCAGATCACAAAAAGGCCCGCCAGGAATCTCAGAAGAAATCCCGCCAGGAACGCACAAAACTCGAGGCTCTCGTCGACGCCAAGATGCACCTCACGGACCACGACGTGCTCAAGGGCGAAGGCTCCGGCGGCTTCCGGTACCGCGAGACGTCGCCACAGGCCTTTGGCCTGACGGCGCGCGACATCTTGCTCGCGCCGTCGGACAAGGTGCTCAACGAGTTCGCCGGGCTGAAGAAGCTCGCCACGTTTCGCGACGTGGAGAAGAAGCGCCGGGACAGGAAGCACCTGGGCAAGAAGGCTCGGCTGCGCCAGTGGCGGAGGGACGTCTTTGGCGGCGAGTTTGAGCACACGGGGCCGACGTATGGGTTCGAGCGGGTGGCTGGCAAGGAGGGCGGCGGAGAGGAGGAGGAGGACCCGAAGGAGAGGAGAAGGCGGGAGAAGAAGAGCAAGACAAAGGACGCGGGGGGCGAGGGGGCGAGCAACATTATTGGCGATGTTGATGGGACGCGGAAGAAGAGGAAGCGGTCAAAGGGGAAGAAGGCCGCCAGCGAGAGCTGATGAGCCTCCTGTTTCTTCTGTTCTTGATT
This sequence comes from Trichoderma aggressivum f. europaeum, assembly GCF_033847375.1. NCBI lineage: Eukaryota > Fungi > Ascomycota > Sordariomycetes > Hypocreales > Hypocreaceae > Trichoderma > Trichoderma aggressivum. The sequence goes on from NW_026946384.1 coordinate 468,607, forward strand.
ATTATTATTTTACGCTATGGGTGTGTATCTGCGGCATGTGTACATTTTGTGAAGAAAAAGATGAGACATTATACTATGGCTTTAGTTTTATAATAGTGTCATATATAGATGGGATCTAGATTTCCGCTTCTTGTTTATGGCATCCCCATATCAATCACCAGCTCCCTCTGCATCGACGCACATCATCATTTACATCAAACAAACATACACGCACGACTCGAAAAGTCCCAAGAATAAAAAAATAAAAAAAGAATAATCATATCCTGTAAGAATAAACGTTAGGCATTTACATTGAATACACTTCAGGCCAAAAAAAAAAAATCACGCCCCAACTCCGTTCCTCCTCCCCCCAATAATCTCTCTCCCTCACTCTCTCTCCCATCATCTCGCACAACATTTCATCTCTCCCCCTCCCCAAAACGGTTTTTGATTCTCCTCAAACTCCGCCGCTTAGCAAACGAGCAAGCAAAGGGAATTTCCAGCAGGAACATTACAAGAAAAGAAAAGAAAAGAAAAAGAAAAAACGACCCCATCGATCTTTCATCTATCGGTAATTCTCGAAAAAAAAAATCAAGAAAAAAAAAAGGTAAGCTCAAACAAAACACGTACACTCTTCTCTGAATCAATTCAGCTAGGAAAGAAAATAATAAAAACAAAAAGGTCATGGGGCGAAGAGGAGTATCCATCCCAGAAAACGAAAAAAGGACGCAAAGTGCAGAATAATGCAAGATGCAAAGTCAATGCAGCATATCATCAAAAGTAGTTGTATCAACCAAACAGGTTCCAGGCCTTTCTTCTTTGCTCTTCTAAGGTGCTGATGCTTAGCTCGGGGGGTGGATGAAAACTGTCATATCTGTCGCAAATGTATACCCAGGGAAGAAAACAAAGAGCAGTCATGAACCGATGTCAAATGTGGCGAGTCTTCTTTATCCCAAGGAATTATGCCTTATTAACGCAGAAAGGGGTAAGAAGGGGGGGTAGTGGCGAGTAAGAGTAATCGAGGGGACAAAGCACGAAGCCCATGGCCCTCGTCGGTTCAAAATGCAAATATGTGCGCCCGGAAGGCTTCGTAGTCGTAACAAGGTCAACTGCGCCTCCTATGTAACAAAGTTCGTTTCGAAAATATCCAACGCTAGAAGGAATTTAGGTGTTGATGATGGGGGTGGAGAGAGAAGAAGGAGAAGAAGGAGAAGAAAGGAGGCTGTGGCGTCAGTCAATCTCCTAAATTCGGCTGTGGCTGGCGCTGGTCCGACTTCTCTCATCCTCTTCCTCCATCACGTCGCTCAGTCGAGTAGGGTGATGATGCCGAGGCACCGCCTCCCATCCAGCATTCCCATAGCCCTGGCCGGAATAATCCTGAGGGTTCGAGTAGGCACCGGTCCATTGGCTTTGCGGGGCGGATGTTGACGAGGGCATGTTGGCACCGCTAGGGTTTGTCGTGGCCGGGGTGTCGTAGTCTTCTGGATCCAAATCAGAACCTGTGTACGTTGAGGGCGGCGCGGCGAAGGGAATTCTAAGTCCGTCCCCGTCTAGGATGAAGTTTCCCTGCGCATCGATAAGGTACTCACCTTCGCTGTAACCGCCCTCGGAGCCAGCGCCTGCACGACGGCTCGGTTCTTCCTGGTGGCCAGATTGGTATTGTCCTTGTCCGGAGCTGCTGCTTCCCGCGGTGGTCTGTCCTCGGCCCTGGGCAGGCTGCTCGATGGAATAAGTCGGACGTTGATAATCAGACTGGTAGCTTCCCTGCTCCCTGGTGCTGCTGTGTCGACTGGGGCCGCCGCCCTGGGTCATTGGCACAACCTGAACTCCGCCCACGACCGTGGGGTGCCCCGACTGGAGAGACAGGGTCCTATCACGCTCCTCTTGTTCACGACGCCCGAGTTCCTCCCAGGCCCGGCGGGCTTCTTCCTTTGAGATGGCAAGCTCCTTTCTCATCTCCACCAGCTGCTTCTGCGTTTTGGACACTCCGCGCTCGTGCTCGACAGCATCGCGGATTGCTTGCTCACGATCCCTCCTCTCCTTTTCGAGAGCCGCCTCCAGCATGGCATTCACCTCGTGGGCGCGCTCCAATTCCGATCTCGTTTCAAAGAACCACCTTTGAAATTTCCTCTCGGAGCTGGCTCGCAGGCGTTGAAGCTCCACCACGGCGTGGAACAGGTTGGCGCCAGCCGCCGACAGATCCGTAACCTGTCGCGCCAGCTGCTGGCTCATGGGATCGCGATTGATGTCGTCCTTGTTTTGCTCAAGCTTGCGGATCCAGTAGCTCGTCAGTCCCTCCCAATGAGCAGACAACGTTTCCCATCGCTCAAAGGCATGGGGAAACGAGTTGCGTGGCTTCGTGGGATCGTCGCCGGCAAGTGTCCCAGGTGCATGCTGCTGCGATGAGGAGCTCCCCGCTGGGAAAGCCTGGGGAGGGGAATGGTGCTGCTGGTTGCCAGCCATCTGAGCCGGACGCTGCTGTGGCGGTAGGGTCTGGTTGGGCGCGACATTCGCTCGCGGAGCCTGTGACTGGTCCATATGTGAAGGGTTAGTAGATTGCTGAGCCTCGGCAGTCATGCCTTGGCCAGCAGCAACGCCAGCAGCGCGCCGCTCTGCATTGCGACGCTCCGTCTCCTGCTGCACTCGCGCCTCTTGTTCAGCACGGCTCTTCTCCAATGCTTGCTGCTCAACTTCGGCTCTCTGCCGTGCTTCGGCCCTCTGACGCGCTTCTCTCGCTGCTCGCTCCTGCATGATCGCCCTAGGACCTTTAATGCCAGATGGCGAGCTCGTCGGCGCGGGAGCAGCGGCGGGCATGCGACCAGGGCCAAGGGCAGCGCCATTGGACGTGGCAGGAAGGCCACCAGTCATGAGGTCAGACATGCTGGCAGTCTCTTCGATCTCGTCGGCTGTGAAGGGGCGAGGTTGACGGAGAGCCTCCTCTAAAGCGTAAAGGATTGCGTTGTGAGTATGCTTGGAGATACGAGGGACTCTAAGCTGAGGCCTTGCCGGTGGGTTCTGGATGCCCGCAGAGCTAGAGCGTTGGTGACGCGGCTCCTGGGTCTGGGGTCGCTGGCGCTGATCCTCGTTGGGCTCGTCAAACAGCGACAACCCAAGCCCAGTTATGGACGATTCGGAGTCGTGAGAAAGCGATACAATGCTCGGGTAGAAGCCCGCCGAGGCAGCGGCGATGTGAACCCGACGCTCCGGCTGGTGATTGGGTGCAGAGTCGAATTTCGGCGTGCGGCGAAGAGATTTGCGCTGCGAAGACGGGGTGGAGAGCCTGCTGAGAGGCTCCTGTGCAGGCTGCGGCAGAGGCTGTTGCTGCTGGCGTTGCGTTGGTGAAGGCGTGTTCTCGTGGGTCGCGTAACGGTCGTTAGAAACGGGGGGAGGTCGTTGGGACAAGTCTGCGGCGCCTCCTAGCGTCGGGGGGAGGAAAGACAAGTTGAGCGAGGTTGATCACCGCCAGGCTAACCGGCGGTGATGTTTAGGAGGAGAGGGAGAAGTCCGGAAGGGCGCGCGGTTGTCGATGGGATGCCACTACAGGGTTGAGTTTCGGAGAGGAACTGGGCGCCGTAGAGTAGCCGACGAGCCAAAGAGCCCTAGAAGCGAGCGTCTTCAGCAAGAGCAATGAACAAATTAATAATAATAATAATAATAATTGTTGCTATCCAGACTCTAACCAGCAATGAGGTGATTTGCGCCAAAAGAAGCCGAGGGGGGAGTGTTGATAAGCGCAGACGCCAGGATTTTGGAGACAAAGCTGCGTGAGTCAAGGGTAACAAGGCGGACGCGATATGCAAGCAGGTGAATCGTGCAGCGAAAGGCGGCAGAAGACCCAATTGCCCGCAGGAGGTGCTCAGAAGCAGAGCAGAAGCAGAGCAGAGCAGAGGCGCGAAAAGAGCCAGGGCGGTGATGTCAAAAAAAAGCTGGTGGCAGGGGAAAACCGGCTGGAAAATGGAAAATGGGGGGCTGGAGTGCGCAAGCGCGGCCAACTGAAGCTGGGATTCGGTAGCGTTTATAGTGGCCGGTCCCAGTGCTCGTCAGCGCCAGAACAGAACAGGGGGGAACAAAGAGATTGAATTGATCCAGTCGTCTGATGGATGAATGGACAGTTGATTGATTGAGTGATTGAATGAATGGATGGTTGAATGGATGGATGGAGAAACGAATGGACGGGGTGGGCGAAATTGCAGCGGTTATTAGTATTTCTTTTCTCCTTCAGGCCCGAGATCCAGAACTGGCGGTAAAAGTGCAGATGCACTCTCTCTCTCTCTCCTCGTCTGGCTCTGTTGACCGTTGCGACGGCCCAAGCGCAACCTGGATGGATGCCTCCCGCGCTGGCCTCGGGCTCCTTGGCCCAAGCAAGTTTCGATGCGCCAAAAAGGAAAAACAAAGAAGAAGAAGAAGAAGAACCAAAAGCACGAGAAGGGGGTGGCCGGTGTCGTGTTGGGCGAGGCAGACGAGATGATGCGCTGGTGCTGGTCGACACCTGTTGTTGTTGTGCTGTATATTGCAAGCAACCACTTTCTCTCCTGTCCTCTTTTTTTTTCTCCTCCCCCTTGCTCGTTCCCCACGAGGTCACAGAAACGGCCAGCAAAGCTCAGTTGGTGGAGCTTCAGGCTGCAGGCTGGCGAGCTGGCACATGTTTGAGGCCCAATGCTGACTTTTTGTTTACAGCCGACGCGGCATCTCGTCTCAGGGGAATGCAGCGGATGTGCTGGAAAGGAGGCAGCGGTTTCTGGAGGTAAGATGCGAGTTGGACGTCGACGTTGGACGATGGGATGGGAGGCGGACACGATAAGATCAAGTGCGATTTGGCACAGCCTCGGGCCCAATGGAAAGGCAAGCTCTTTTGCATCACGGCCCCCATCCCATCCCATCCCATCCCATCCTGGCGGACTCTCCTCCGGCGTACCCAACAGGTCGCTCCGTCAGAGCGTGTACGTACATGCGCCCTCCGCGCGGGCGTCATGGCCGCATCGTGTATCGTCCCGCCTGCAACCCGCAGCTGAGGACCTACGTACGTACAGCGCTGGAGGATCAACCAACCTCCACAGGTCCCAGCTAAGCAGAATCTGCTAGCACTAGCACCAGCTGAGGGATCCATGGATGGCTTCGGTGGGCCGGGGAAGGCGATGCGAATCGCCGAGATGGGATCTATTGGGGGGAGAGGGGGGCCAGGGCCATCCCTGACTCGAACGTTCTCGGGCTGGGCTCTTGGGCAACCAACTCTGTCTGCTAACCGTAGCCATTGACTCGGGTCTCTCTCCCTGTGTCCTCGTAGGAGAGGAGAGGTAGTATCAGGTATCGGCGTCCATGTGTCCTATGCATGATGCATGCATTGTACCTTGCTTCATGCAAGTGCGTCGACAATGACAACATGAGGCAGTGAATGAGTGACGAGACGCACATCCCTTTGAGTGCGAAATGGTCCAACCCAAGTACCTGTATCCACCTTGTCTCTATACCGCCTGATTACAATAAAGGATTTTCCTTACCAGCAAACAGGTCGCCTGATCGCCGTGTTGATCATTGACGTTATGTACCTCAAAGTACTAAACTAAATGTTGAGACTTGCCATTGAGGCTAATTTTGGCAGCAGCTGGTGTACTCTCAATTTGTGGCGATTTAATTGGCCACAATCCTTGGAAGATACTTCGGATGGACCATTTCGCACTCAATGGGATATGGGCATTGTTGATGCTCACCGCCCAAGGCAGACTCGAACGTACCAAGATGCAGCAGATGGATGGTTGACGACGGAACAGCACAGCTTGTCATGTCAGTGCCAGCAAGATCTCCCGCTAAACGAGGCTGATCTTGTCAGGCTGGCACCTTAATGGTTAGTCCGCCACGTCGCAAGCGCCACGTCTGTCTGTACCAAATCAGTACCCGTCAACCTGTGCTCGTTACGCCCAGACACGGCGCGAGACAAGTACCTGGCGCGTACCACTCACACAATGCCGCATAATGCAAATCGCTCCCAAGATGCCCAAGAAGTCAGGCTCTTTGAATTCTCAAACGTCATGAATCTTCATCTCGAGGCTGTACAACTCACCGTGAGGCGTTGCGCCTCCCGTATATGCGCGCCTCTCTGCGTGTGTTGCACAGCTTCTGCTTGTGCTTCTGCTTCTTCCACAGCCCAACATGCCGCTCCGTCCGTGGCACGCACATGGCCGTTACGAGCAGGACATTGGGTGTAATCCCGTAATCAATCTGTTTCATTTCTTCTCTCGGCCTCGTCGAATAAAGAGGCCAGTTCATCTTCTCTCCATTCAATTCGCTGCCATTGCGGAAATTGTGCCACGGCTCGTGTATCAAATCCTGTCTAGCAGCGGCGCGGCACGGCACGGACTCGGGACCACCTAAAATAAGTCGATATCCGAAGCTTCACGGCGGCGGGCCAATCGCTGGCAAGCATCGACGTCTTGTCCGGTTGCCCAGCGGTCTTGGTTCGAGGGTCGCCTAGACGACGTCACGTTTTGCCGTAATTAGATGTGTTTATGCAGCATTGCGGGTTTTGGATGTGGATTGTGTCCGTGTTCTGCACAATGTGGTAATGGATGGTGTCATGATACAGTAGCTGGGACCTGCGTTTGTCATGCCATGTTTGCCACCATTGGCCCTACCCACATGGGTGTGAACGTGAAAATGACCAAGTATAACGACAATTGGAGAGAAAAAGAGCCGGGTAGCGTGAGTTCTCCCAAGAACGCGCAATGAGATGCGTGCCATTGTGCAAAATTTATAACATGCTGTCTGCCTGTAGGGTAAGCTCCGCGAGTTGGCCCGAATATGTTTACATGGAGGGCTTCGCACGAGGATACCTACATGGAATGCCCAGACAAGAGGACTCATAGGACCAGTCAAAAGATTTGAAAGAGCTTGTCGCAATTATTCACTTTTATTTCGATCCGCAGTTGCTATTGCCATGTCTCTGGTGGTTACGTCTCACACTAGTATATCACGAGTACGCCGAGGCTATATACTGCAGCGTATTCTGTGTTGATGTGTTGGATGGGTGTCAACACAACTCTCACACACGATCCAAGAAAAGATGTGTTCCAAAGCTACATCTTTAGAGTTGTGACAAGGCATGTTTGGCACCGTTTATTATTACACCGCGTCAACATTTCTCCCATACGAGGCATCATCGCTCCGTATTGTCGTACTATGTATTACAGAGTGCACAGCCCTCGAGATTCCCTTTATCAGTGTAATTCCTGCCATGTGTTCAGCAGCTGAAATCTCAATCTCAACCGCGATAGCCTTTACCAGCCATCGTACATCGCGTCCGAAGAAACCCGTACGCGAATGCGCGGCTTCTTCTACGAATACATACGTGCTCTTTTGTGTCTCCCCAGGAATTATGAAGCTCTCTCCAGCATGGAGCGTAGCCATGGAGACGAGCTTTTGCATTCTTCAGAGCCAACCTTTTACACGGCATGCACCATGTTCTTGCGCCACGTGTAGATGGCCCGATTGTCTGTATCACCAACACACCAGACTAGATACTGGAACCTTGTGTTGCCCAATAGAGTGAGAGGGGACTGAACCAATTGGTAAGGAACACACAAGTATGAGGTCTCTTGCTGCAATTTGACGGCAATTGCAAGCGAGAGACTCTTGAATACAACACAGGACATGTACATGGCTTTCGTTGGATCTATAGAGACTGATAGACTCCGCCCATATCCAGCTTTTCTAAAACTGGATTCATTAGGACATGAGAGAAGAAGAAGAAGAAAAGGAAGTATCCATGTAATTCATCATTCAGAGGCAGCCTACACTAGCAACTAGAAACACATCTTGAGCGTACGCAAAAAGCCAGCCCCGGGGTTGGATGCCTCCATTTCTCGCGGAAGCAATCCGGGCCCTGATCCAGATCTCACACAAGTCTCTACATGCGCATGTCTCAGTTTGGTCTCTCAAGTAACAACCCCCCTACCCTTGTCAAGAGGATCCCGATCGACCGGGGATAACGAACTAAGCTTGGCCCCGATTAGACGGCAGGCTGGGAAAAGGGCGAGAAGCGGTTTAAGAAAATGACAGACAGGGATCTCCCCCTCTCTCATTGGGAGGCAGGGTCCGGTGACTCCAAGACTACTTACACATACGGTAACGGACATGTATAAGCTCGTGAAGTGTTCCAGTTTCCACCGATGATACTCGTAGTATCCCATTACTTGTCGAACTTGGTAGTCGGTTGTCTACCCAGATACTGTACAACTACTTCCTACACATGCAGGGACACTGTTGTACGAGTATATGTGGCCCCTTTCTCTGTACACGTAGCTTTGTTTGCCATGCACACGTACCTACACATCGCCACTAACTCAGGACTGAGACGCGCCCGTGTTCGTTTGCTAGGCGTCGGTTTGCCTGGTCTTTGCACAGTTGAGTTTGCCGGTGAGGACGCGGTAGCGCGACGGCGATGCCGTAGATGGAGATGGTTCTCGTTTTATCGTGGCTGGGAGTTCCGATCTGGAGCTGGTGTCTGACCGCGGACGTGCCGATCTCTCGATGGTCGGAATTCAACGTCCATCTTTTTTTTTCCTTCTCAACGAGGGCACCTTGATGGGTACTAGGAGAGACGAGGGAGCTGCTGTATCTGTTGAATGCTACACACAATTACATTCTGGGTAGTCTGACTAGAATGAGCCCGTCTATACAGTGTATCTACATGCAATTGTTTCCAGATAGAATCGCCATCACCTCACTTCGAGTATATACCAGTATCACCTCACATATCATATTTCGCCGTCATCAACCTTGAAGAAGAAACGCGTTATACACAGACAAACCCAACGCGTTATCCACAAGGACCATCCCACGGTCCATGCTCTCCCTCCGTAACAAACTCCCAAAACTCCCAAACCACCTGCATCTTCTCATGCAGAAAAATATCCATCCCTCATGTTTGCCCACTGCAACGCCTCCGCCCCTTTCGCCAAGCCAGAATGCAAACCCAGTACCCGCAAACCCAGAGGAGCCTTGCAGAGTTACTTGTACATACATGTAGTCTGAAATATTTCTCTCATCCCTAGAAGAAGAGGGCACAAATACGCCCCCCCAGATGGAGCCACAGCACAGGCCCCTCGAGCTCAATGTTTGCCGGGGGGGCAGTTCGAGAGGCAAAGGAATGCTTCCCGTGTCCAAGGGCAGCGCGCGGCTCCTCCGTTCGCCCCAAACCCAGACATTCGCGACGCCACGAACTTTTTTCTCAGAAGAAGAGCAAGAAGAGTAGAGCAAAAGGGGGGTGTGTGAGTGTGTTCGTCGTGGCCCCGCAGAGGAGAATATGTCTCATCCGATCGAGAAGGCGTCTGCTATGCATGTCTTGTTGTTTATCTTCACCTGTGCATTCTGTTTATGTAGCCTTTTTATTGAGTATTCTTCACAGACTATTTGTATATCATGCCTGCCTCCTTGCTCCCCGACCCTCCCTCTCACTGTAAAGTCTCAGTACGCAAGTCTTGGACCACCAGAAAAAAGCATTGACGAAAGAGAAAAGAAGACAGGAGAAAACCCCCATGTCACATCTCAACCCTTTCCCCCCAATCGGAGAGAAACCTTAGACAAGCATTGAAACCACAAACCCCGAAAGAAAAAAGAAAAGAAAAAAGAGTTTGTGTGTCATGGAGCGAACCAGCAAGCTCGCCCAGCTCACCCTCGTATCGAAATATTACCCCGTGGCAAACTACTCGTACCCTCGCAGCGAGGGTTACGCTGCCCGCACCCCCTACAACAGCAGGAGATCGTCGAATGAGGCTGAGGATAAGAGGACGTCGCTTGCCTCGCAGGCACCGACCAGTCCGTTCATGTCGTTGTCGCCGCCGCTGCCCAGCCTGATTGACGACCGCACCGACTCCGAGGCTTCGGCAGACGACGACGATATCCGGTACCACGCCCACGGGGACGAGCTCTGGGACAGCTTCCTGGAATCCGGACTCTACATTCACGACAATCTTCACATTCACGACAACCAAACGAAGAGAGCCGACGCAATGGCTTCTTTTGTTACAGCGCCAGAGTGTGTTGTCCCTCCTGTGGTTCCTCAGAAGGACTATCCCGCCTTGATTGCCTCGCCTCATCAGGTGAGGAGACGGCCTCTAACTCAGGGGCGTCGCTCTCAGGAGTGCTCCTGGCCGCTCTCCGATAGCCCGCCAAGAAGAAGACCATCGCCAATATATTCAGCATTCCCCAAGATTGTGTCAATACCATCTGGCAGATGCTCAAGACAGAGCTCAACCTCTCAACTCTCCACCGTCTGCTCAACGGACGCTCCCCGTGCTCCTCAAGACGCTCCTCCTCTTCCTCCAAGGCCGTCTGGTTCGCATCCCCGTTCAGCAAGCCCTCACCCAAGGGCCTTCTCTCCCGCCACCTTCGTGGTATTCCAACGCCCCAGCAGCTCTCACGGCTCACGGCCAACCACCCCCCTGGACTACTACTACTACCCTCCTCCTCCCTCTCCTCCACCAACCGCACCGCTCCCAGCTCTTCCGCCTCTCTCCTCCCGGCCTCCCCATCCATCCACCCTCACGCCTCGATGCTCCAACCTCAGCCAAGTCGAGCCCTCGCCTCAAACCCTCCGCCCCTATAAATCAACCACACAACTACGCCCCCCGCCTCCCCCAGAGCCGCTCCCCATCTCCGTCTTCGAATACGACACAGACTCAGACTGTGACGACGGCGACAGCGAGAGCAGCTCCTCGGGATCCCCGACTCTGTCCTTCTTCCGCTTCCACAGACGGAGTCAGAGCCCAAACACAACCGAAGGCATCCTCGCCCGCCGTCGCGGCTCCGCTTCCAAAACCTCCGTCCAGCAATCCTTTGTCGACGCCGCCACCGTCGCAAAGGACCGCCGGCGACGCAAGAGGACAAACACCATGGAAAGCTTGGGGAAGCAATCCGATGTGCTAAGTAGGATGCTTGGCCGTCGGAGTCGCTAACAGGGCTGCACCTTTCCGGGGTTTCTTTTTTCTTTCTTTTTTTTCTTTTTATCATCTTGTTTTTTTTTTTTTTTTGCATCTTGGCCCAGGGAGAGGGCCAACTTGAACCACATTCATTTATTTCGCTATTCACACGTTCTTTCTACGAAGCAAGCGGACCATGGCCACTCATTATGATTTGCTTTCAACACATGACTCTATTGCGCGTTGGCTTTTGCATATGGGATTGGAGTTTACTACGGTAGCATGGGAAGGAGTATTAGGTATTAGGGGAGTTAACCAACGGCCAGTAAGGCCTCAATGAAATTTAATTCCACATTATTTTTTTTTCGTTCTTCACGTAAAACTCTGTTGTCAAAACTAGAATACCATGGGTGAAACACTGAGAGCATTCCAAAGTGTACGACGGTTGAGATATCAACACATCCCGGCAACGGCACATCTGTGTTTCCTAGGCAAAGGTTTGGGGTTGAAACATGTTTTCAAACGAAATGAAAAATGGTCAGCCACATCGAAAACTGGTATCATATTGACGTTACATCGTGTGTCGTCTTCCAACTATCTTGAACCACCGTGCATTCCACATTATATACTCATCATTCATATCACCCATCGCCTCTCATATACCCTTCCCTGTACCGAGTACATGTCGTGAATGTCAAACTTTAATATCTCCCAACTCCATCCCGCATGCTGAGACCATGCCATCAATTCCAAAAACGAAAAAGAAAAGAAAAGAAAACGCCATGCTCATTTTGTCTGCACTCTTAACAAGAAGGTAAGGTGAAAAAAAGGGGAAACATCAAAGCAAATCATTAAACCATAGATCTTGAAGATCTTGGCATCTTTTCCGAGAAATCGACCATGCGTCTAATGCTTGCCCGGTTCGCGTCTTTTCCCAGGACGGGGCCGAAGAACCACGAACTCTCATCCCGGGAGTCATCGCGTCCAACACCCAGTCGGTTTTCAAGATCACTCCGCCCTCGAACGGATCGAAACGCGGCGTCTTGTGTGAGCTCTTCAGCAGAGCAGAGACTGATGATTCCAGCGATCGAGGTGACGGGCCGGGGGAGTAGGAATTGGCGTCGGTGGGGCACCATCAAAGCGAATCCGCCCACATATAGGAAGAGGAATGCCAACAAGACGCCAAAGACTGGCATGCTGGGGTACATTCGGACCGTCCTGTCCGGAGCCGTTAAAGCCATCAGGAGCCCGCCCCCCAAAACCGGGATGAAAATAAACAATGCCGCCAGCAGAGATACGCCTGCCACCCTCCAGTGTCCATTTACCAATGCTTTCCATGTCGCCTGCAGGGGAAGACAGGCCGCGTAGTCTGCCAAAAGCGATCTCTGAGCCAGAGAACCATTCACATCGTGTAAGTCAGCCCATGGCTGGAGGATGCGCAGCGACTGATCGACGATTTGAAACTGCAAAAAGAGAATCATGCCAGCAAGGGCCGGCACGAAACTGAAGACAAAATCGGCTGGCGAAAAGGCATTGTGATCAGGTCTCGCACTCAGCATCGGCAGAAAGCCTGATTCTAGCCGAGTCTGCGGCAAGAAGGAAACAACAAGTAGAGCTACCAGCAGAACAAAAGTGACTGCTACGGAAAAGATGAGTGGACCATCCCGAAGATACAGTGGCAGATATCTGCCAAGAGTGTTGTCGATCAAAAGATGGGGTGCCGCCCCTTTCAAGTCGATTGACGCATCGTTGCCAGCCTTCTTGCCCATTGCAGTGGGCGAAACCCCCGAGTCCTGGACAGGCGACGCTCCAATGGTGTACCAAATGCCTCCAGTGGTCGCATCCTCCGCTTTCCAGTACCCCAGTCGATCAAACCATCTCTCGCGCAATTGGCCTTTGAACACTTTGGTGTTCTCAACAAGGTCATCGCGTCTGAAGCTAGCCATGATATTGCTGCGGTTCAACAGGGGCAAAAGATCTCCGATCGATCGAATGTCCCAGGAAAGGCCTGTCCATTGCACGAGCCAATATACCATTAAATTGACTGTTGCCAACAACAGAATACCATACAGACCGACAAGCGCCCATACAACTGGTTGAACAGGAGCCCAAATCCATTTTTCGTGGACAAGAATACAAGTGAAAGCTGCGCTTCCTAAGGGGATGGTGAATATAGCCAGCCACGTTGCAACATCAAAAATCTTGAACTGCCACGGTCCAACGAACTGGGGTAGTAAAAAGGTGGTAGGATATAACCTCTGGAAGTGAGCCATATATCTTGTCCGTGGGTTCTCGCTAGCCATCCCAGTGAAAGGCAGAATTCGTAAAGAGGCTATTACAACGTTTTGGGCGTAAATGAAAATAACAGCACCCAATAGCTGTGGCAATATGCGGAACAAAAAGTACTGGCCGGAGTAGATGCTACCGGGATATGGTGTCAAGCCAGAATGCGCGTATGAGTACCTGGCTGAGAAGATGAGAGCTGCCATCATGAGGAGAATTAGTATAGCCAAGATTGCCATTGAGAATGCCCGTAGAATCCGCGGTTTGAAGTTGAGAGACTGAAGAGTTCTGCCGTGGGGGTCGAGATCTTTCTGCATGTTTTTTGTAACAGGAATCCATCGTGATGTACTTGCTCCAGTGGGATCAAACGAGGCGGTGCTGCGTCGTGGAAGTTGCCCAGGGGTGGGAGGGCCCTTCTGAGGGAGAGGCTCTGGTCGGGGTTTGTCAGTGTCCCTCACTAACCGATCCTGATGAACTGGCGATTTGTATGCTGCGGATTCATCAAATCCGCGTAGCGGCTCATACCGCTCGGAATATCCATCAGACGAACTGGACACGAGATGCGACGGAATAGATGTACTCTGACCGCCTACTAGTGCTTGTAAGGCGTATTGGATGTACGGTGTGTCGTCAATTCCAGGAGTAACTTTGCCCGCCGCCAGAGCCAGTTCATCTTTGATGTTGGGCATGCGGGAAGCGTTATCCGCAGCGAACATTGCTAATTGAGCCTCGTCGAAGCGTACTATTGGATCCTCTTCTGGCTCAATGGCATGGTATCCCGCAGGCTGCACGGGCGGCTTTGCGTACGATTGGTCTGACTTGTGTAACTCGGAAGAGCGTGACTTTATTATTCTCAGGGGAGCTACTTCTACATCATCAGATGCATCGTTGATTTGCGGGTTGGATTGACGCTTAGAACGTCGGCTTGTCGGGGAGGCGCGCCTCGATCGTCCGCTTCGGCGTTTTTGGCGTGTCGAAGGAGGAGAGGCTTCGTCGTCGGGGACGGGTTGATATCGACTGCTATTTGACTGCCGCCAGCCTAGATGGGAGAGGGAATGTTAGCGGGTGCGCTGCAAGTCCATAACGCTGCGCCCACGTACGAGGAGGGTCGGCATGGTCACGATCTGTGTCTTGGTAACTCATTCTTGCTGCGCTCGATGCAGGCAAACTGCACTAAGAGAGAGTTTGGCCAATTGCTTGCGCAGACGCAATGCAAGAGTGAGGAAAAGATGTACGGTGTGGGATGGGTTCTCTAGGCGTATGGCCAGGTTTTAAAAAATGGCTGGGGGATCTCTGACGCAGGAGGGTGTCCCAGCCACCGACAGATGCATGAAGCGCCGTAGCGCACGGGAAGCTGTCTGGATGGGGCCGAATAGGGAGCCTTGCAGACCGAAACAGCACGACATTGGATGACCCGCAACTGACCTTGAAGATACTAAAACAGCACAAGAAATGGATAGCAGCTACCAGGATGGGTTCCGAGCTTTAACAATAGTCCACGATATGCATGATTTTCCGTCAACCTGCTCAACGATGGCGGCCTCTATCTTGCGTCGCACGAGATCGGGCTCGTCGAGTCGGGCTTCGGTAGTGAAGCTCTAGCAAACGGGTGGCGCAGACAGCCGCCGGAGGCCCGCAAAATCGGGTGGCTGGGGGGGCAGGGGTCTGGAAGCTGAAGCTGACTTGGAGGTTTGAAGCGCCAATGAAGGCTATTTTGAAGAGTAGATGAGGATAGGATAGAGTACAGTAGCACTGGATTCTAATGCTTGGATGACGAGCATAAATTTGTGAGACAGAGGAGATTCGCTGATTTAAGCAGGGCAGCACAACTGCATCTGGCGGGGGGGCTCTTGCCAACGCATTCACTTTACTCAGCTGGCGATGAGCTGGCCGCGGCCCATTTTAAAATGGCATCAGGCCAATCATGAGCGAGGTACTTGTAAATGGCTGTCTCATTGGATGCGTGGGGGTTGGATCACGTGATATTTCACAGAGCATTTCGTACTACCTAGGTAGGTACTTTGGTCATTGTTGAACATCGCCTTGGTAACAGTTGCGGCGGAATGGGTTGAATATAGTACCTGATGTTTGAAGATGAAGCCGAAATGAATATGCGTATTCAGCCTCAACAAAGTAAGCAATCAGAAGGTGTCTTGTTCGCCTGTATTTGGACATACCCAAGTGCGTTGAGAATTACTACCTAGGTACTCATTGTAATTCTCAATCGCAAATACTACTAGGTAATCTTCTCTGCTCTACGTAACACCATCACCAAAACTCCCTTTTACAAGTATCCTATAATCTCGCTACACGATACCCAGTGAGCGTTATAGAAAGCACAGATCAAGTTTTCCAGATGAATCCATCCGAGCCATCTTCGCCAAGCGGAAACGCGTATCTCAACTTCTTGAGTGCCGGGTAGCATGCATCATCCCAAAGTCTGAATTACATGCTCCATCACTCTCCCAATCAACGACCTGCAAACCACTTAGTAAGCTCCCATTGAGCGACAAGCAAAAGCGGAGCATCTCTGTCCCCTTGGGGATCTTGGCAGTATCGCAATTGCGATGGCTCCAGTCTTTAATTTCCAATCAACTGGTTTGTAAGTTCTGGAAACAAGTTCGTCAAAACGAATGACATAAATCTTGTCCAATGCTGTGTCTTCTTGGCCAATTTTGTCTTCCTTCCCTTGGCAGAGTAGACAAATACCACCGGCCAAGCCATTAGAAAGGCTAGCGTAATCTTTGGTTGATGAATTTTAGCGCGCTGTGATTTGCTTACCTGCTGAGCAAAGCTTTAGTAATGAGGCAAAATGACGATGGGAAACTTTAACACAGGCGGTATTGAGACACGCTATTGTCAGCTTTAGAAATGTATCGCCAATATACGACGTATATCTTGGAGCAATTCTTTTTGCACCTTTTCTATTCTGGAGAATTCTGTAGTTTTCGTTCCCCATTGAATATCTCTCGCAGACGGAGCATAAATGAGTCGCTTCTCGCTGCTCTTTGCAACTCTGGTTGCTTCAATTTCCACACTCATCTACATCTTACCTGTTGAGCAATACACCTCAGCATACTACAAAGTCATATCCATATTCAACACCAGCGACGCATCTACAACAGATATAAACACACCAACCACATCTTCCGAGCCATCTACACCCGGAAACGCCACAATGTCAATTCTCCGACAGGCCAAGATCGTCCCTCATCTATCTTCGACCAGGGGTCACAACTCACTAGGATGGCTGGACACTTACCACAGCTTTTCCTTTGCCGATTGGCACGATCCCAGATACACTCACTTTGGAGCCCTACGAGTCTTGAACGAAGATAGAGTCAAGCCCAACACGGGATTCCCCACCCACCCTCATCGAGACTTTGAAATCTTTAGCTACATCTTGTCCGGAGAGTTGACGCATCGCGATTCCATGCTCGCCAAGGGCAAGGAGGGTGGCCAATCCGATAAATTCTTCCGCATGCACCGCGGAGACGTGCAATTCACCACAGGCGGCACGGGTATAGCCCACTCCGAATTCAACGAGCACAACAAGGACACGGTCCACTTCCTCCAGATCTGGGCGATTCCGTGGAAGAGGGGCCTGACTCCCCGATATCACACTCGTAATTTCCCAGAGGAGGCCAAGAGAGAGGGCTTTGTCAAGATCCTCAGCCCGCTCAAGGCTGGCGAGGACGCCACCTTTGAAGAAGAAGCGGAAGCAGAGCCCACCATCCCAGGAACCATCCCCATCCACGCAGATCTCGTCATGGGCGCCGGCATCATCGCACCGGACGGCAAGTTTGAGTGGACGGTTGGAGGCGGCGCAGGACAAAAGACACAGCGCAAGGTCTTTGTCCACCTGCCAATGCTCAAGGGCGGAAAGGCCAAGATCCGGCTCGATGGGCGAGAGGACGCGGAGCTTTCCGAAGGAGACGGCGCATTTGTCGACGGAGTTCAGATTGGAGACAGGCTGATAGTGGAGAGCATTGGAGCGGCCGAAGCCGAGGTGGTTGTGCTTGACACGGCTTGAGGAGCCACGTTGTTATAAGAGAATCTTGTGATCGTATACTGTACAGTACGAGTACATAGGTAGTTAGTTGGTACATACATGGCGTTTTACTATAGAAACAATTTAGCATGACACATTGGAAATAAAAGGCCCGTATGAGTCAAACCAAGAAGCGGCAGAGAAAAGGCTAATGAATTGCCTGTGGTTCAAAGAGGCAACGGCCGAGCAGAAGCAGCGCGTGGGCCCCTCCAAGTTTGGGCGTGAACAGCTTTTCCATGCCAGGGTCCCCTGTCTACTAGATCCAGTGGTGTGCCTTGGCGACGCAGGCACACAGGCTCGGGCGGGTTAATGGGCTGCGAGCGTGTTGAGGCGCAATTTTGTTTGCATGCAGCTGCAAGGGGAAACCAACGATTGAGTGAACTGTTAACTGTTGATGTTGTTGATGCGTTGATGCTGATGCTGGTGTTGATGTGATACCAGACTACTAGAACCCGGTATCATCTACCTGTTTAAAGCCTCATTATAGTCTAGATAACCGAGCATTGAACCGTGACGTAAGAAGCAGCAAAGAAACAGGATCAAGAAACAGCTACGGCCTTGTCCGAGTCTCTCTAGTCCCTTATGCATAACAGGACCTTTATCGTCTTAGAGACTAGGAGATGACATGCTGCTTTTGGTGTGGCGCCATCATGTCACGGGCAAGATAAGGTGCACACAGCCTTAGTAATAACCCTGGGGCGTTGAAAAATACGGTTCAATTCCTTTCCTGGTTCAACGTTGCCTGTGTCTCGCTCTCTTCGTCTCGAGCCTGGGCGATGCTCCGCTTCACTCCGACCTCCGCCTCTGCCTACCAACAGCAACGCCCAAAGTAGAAGTGGCCGATTGAAATGAAGCCCACTTCCAAAGTACCATGCGTGAACGGCAATACTCTGACGGGACAGGAGTCGCATACTTGCACGGCTGTATCCATGCCTGAAACTCACTCGCAGGCCCTGCAGACATACGAATGCAGTGCTGGCCGAGCACAGCTTCTGCAAGGCTGAGGGCATGCAAACGAATGATGAGACTCTGGGCAGTCACTGCAGCCTGAGGCGCAGAATCTTCTTCCTCTGCCGCCCCCGCACACGTGGGAGCGTGTGTGCCCATTCGTGATAGGAAAATTCCACGACAATCCGGCTGAAATCCGAACTCAGGTTGCCCCTGTCCTAGAGATCTAAGCGCCTTGGTCTTTCAGGTACCGCGGCCTCGAAGAAGCCCTCGTCATTGGACAGCTGGGCTTTAGCCCTACGAGAAAAACCATTTCACGGCGGGCAGAAACTGCCACTAACAGACCAAGACTAGGTCTACTGATGCGCCACGCGCTAGACAAAAAGGCTTGCCCATGCAGGGGTCCCGGACACGACACATGCAAACGAGGACAGGCAATTTTCCAACGCGGTGATTCGCCATCATACGTTGCCATGGGGGGGGGGGGGCCATCCATGTCTCGATCCTTCGCTGTTTTCACCAACGCGGGAGGCTAATACGCGAGACGAACCTCTTACCATTCATGTCGCATTTGCTGTCCTGGGAAGAGGAGCCGTGAGAGCGTCGACGACATGTTGCTGACTTGGTCATGGCTGGCCAAAGCTTGTCAACATGACATGGATCCTGCTTCGTGAACTGGGCGTTTGATGGAATCGATATACTCGAACATATCCCGTTCAGGTACTCGTATGTCATGGAAAAGCTCAGCTTTCAGCTGCTCGTCGACTCGGGCTATTTTTTGCCGCTCTAAGCACTACTAGTTCTACAAGCGGCCAATCAAGCCGACAACTGACATCAGGTCGTCTGCTGCTAGTTCCAATAGTAACATCTGTACCGGTACATTCGTGCTTGTACCTGTTGTTGGCTGTGTGTTGAGACCAACCGTCCGTAGCATTCGGTTATGGGCTCGTGTGGGAAAAGACCGCAACTCCAAGTCTCTGTACACGGATACAGCGGGAATACGCATTCTAGGCTGTCCAATCTCGGCCGGGATCCCTAGAGTCAACCAATGGTGGCTGTTGAACCGTGTCTCCGGCACCAGAAACCGCTATGCCTGTTCCTGGATTCTGCAGCGTTGGTGATTTCGCTCATCTGCCCACCCTCTCTCTGGCCGAGTGGAAAAAGGCCATGTACTTGTATGGACAAATTAGGCTTCACGGATCCGTTCTTCCGTCATGGCTTACTCTGGAGAGATTGGCCAAGACCAAACGCGCATATGAGCCCAGTCCCGCGGTGCAATCAGACGGGCTTAGTGAGGTGAGGCCCCAGGGGAGGCCGAGAAAGGAAATGGCCGAGTCCACGATGGATGCACTTTGGGGGTAGGCTGGACTGTTAGTTTACAGTAGGGCCCGAGCAAGCGTGGGCAACTAAAATGCCAATGGGTGGCTTGCCACCGTTGCCTTCTCTCTTCTTCTTCTCTTCTTCTCTTCTGTTCTCTTTATCAACTCTAGCTCTGTTCACTTCAGAGACGGCTCGGTTCCTAGGCCAAGTTGCAGACGGTTTCGTCTGCGTCCTTTCGTTGATCTCAGTATCATCACGCTCATTCAACTTCCTGGCTTCGGCCACCTTACAGTCTTTTCTAGTATAATCTAGACAGTCAGTCTTTAAAATGGTTTTCGCTGCTGCTGGTGTTGCGGCCGTCGGCCTCCTGAACGGTTACTGGGTAAGTTGCCATGGTTGTCTCCTTTAGTCCCCCCCTTCAACTATTGAACACGCTGCTCATAACTAATGTTTAGGGACAACACAGCACTCCCGGTGGCCTCAGGACACACTGCGATGCTGGTATTGATTCCGTCACCCTTGGTTTTGTTAGCAGCGCCCCTGATTCCTCTGGATATCCCGGTGTCAACTTTGGACCCAACTGTTGGGCAGATTCATACCCTGACCCCAATACTGGCTTGCCCACAAAACTCTTGAGCCACTGCATGACCCTCCAGCAGGATATTCCTTACTGCAGATCCAAAGGTGTCAAGGTCATTCTCAGTATCGGAGGAGTATATGACCCCATATTCGACAACTACAAGGTTACAGACAACACCACAGCTTCCAACTTTGCCAACTTCCTTTACAATGCTTTTGGTCCTTACAACTCAAGCTGGACGGGACCTCGCCCCTTTGACGCGAGTCCCATTGACCACACCGCCGTTGATGGTTTCGATTTCGATCTTGAGCCCCCCCCAACCAGCGCCATCAGCCCTGCCTGGTGTAAGTTCTCCCCCCCTTCTTTCTTGAAATCTACCCCTATGGGCGTCGAGCGCTAAGATTTTATTCGCATGACAGCAATGGTACCTTACATCAAGATGGTTGAGACGTTCCGTGCTCTGAACCCGTCCCTGATTATGACTGCTGCCCCCCAGTGTCCTACCAACCCTCAATACTTTGCCATGAAGGACCTGATCCAAAACGCCGCCTTTGACAAGCTTTTCATCCAGTTTTACAACAACCCGGCCTGTGACGCCATTGCTGGAAACTCACAAGGCGATAGCTTCAACTACAACGACTGGGAGACCATTGTTGCCAATAGCGCAAAGAGCAAGTCGGCTAAGCTGTACATTGGTCTTCAGGCCCAACCGGCACCCCTTGGATCAACCGAGTCTGGCTACATTGACCCCGTTGCTGTGAAGAACCTGGTTTGCCAAAACCAGGGCAAGGCGCACTTTGGCGGTCTTTCGCTGTGGGACCTGTCCCAGGGTCTCTCCAACACTGTCAACGGAACGTCGTTTAACCAGTGGGCTCTCGAGGCGCTGCAGTACGGATGTAACCCCTTCCCTACTACAACTACCTCGGCAACTACTGTTTCGAGCACAACCACCTCTAAGGCGTCTTCCACGACTTCCAAGGCTTCATCCACAACCTCCAAGGCTTCATCGACAACCTCCAAGGCTTCATCGACAACCTCCAAGGCGTCTTCCACGACTTCCAAAGCTTCGTCGACAACCTCCAAGGCGTCTTCCACTACATCTAAGGCGTCTACTACATCTAAGGCTTCATCGACTACTTCCAAGGCTTCGACTACTTCCAAGGCGTCCACGACCTCAAAGGCTTCTACTACCTCAAAGGCGTCGACGACTTCCAAAGCCTCTACCACTTCCAAGGCAAGCTCTACTTCCAAAGTAAGCTCTACCTCCAAGGCTTCGACAACTTCCAAGGCTTCGACCACCTCTAAGGCTTCAAGCACATCTAAGGCTTCGTCGACGACTTCCAAGGCTTCGACCACCTCCAAGGCTTCGACCACCTCCAAGGCTTCGACCACCTCCAAGGCTTCGACCACCTCCAAGGCTTCGACCACCTCCAAGGCTTCGACCACCTCCAAGGCGTCTACTACCTCTAAAGCCTCGACAACTTCCAAAGCCTCGACAACTTCTAAGGTGTCAAGCACTTCCAAGGCTTCAAGTACATCCAAGGCTTCAAGCACTTCCAAGGCGTCTACCACCTCCAAGGTCTCGACAACTTCCAGGGCCTCGACCACCTCCAAGGCTTCAACTACCTCTAAAGCCTCGTCAACTTCAAAGGCGTCTACAACCTCAAAGGCAACCTCCACTTCTAAGGCCTCAACAACTTCCAAGGCGTCGACAACTTCAAAGGCCAGCACCACTTCCAAAGTGAGCTCCACCTCGAAGGCGTCCATAACCTCGAAGGTTTCTTCTACTTCTAAGGTATCTTCTACTTCCAAGGTGTCCTCCACCTCCAAGGTGTCCACGACCTCTAAGGCCACCTCTAGTTCTAAGGCGTCTACCACCTCCAAGGCCTCGTCAACTTCTAAAGCTTCGTCTACTTCCAAAGTCTCTTCAAGTTCCAAAGCGTCTTCGACTTCCAAAGCTTCTTCAACCTCTAAGCCTTCTTCCACTCCCAAGTTGAGCACTACATCCAAGGTGTCTACTACGTCTAAGGTGTCTACTACGTCTAAGGTGTCTACCACGTCTAAGGCCAGCACCACGTCTAAGGCGAGTTCTACTTCCAAGCCTAGCACTACCGTGAAGCCCAGCACCACTTCCAAGGCGAGCACCACTTCCAAGGCGAGCACCACCTCCAAAGCAAGCTCTACCGTGAAACCTAGCACCACTTCCAAGGCCAGTTCTACTGTGAAGCCTAGCACTACCTCGAAAGTAAGCTCCACCTCCAAGGCCAGCTCTACTTCCAAGGCGAGCTCTACGGTGAAGCCTAGCACCACCTCCAAGGTGACCACCTCCACCAAGGTATCTACAACTGCGAAGCCAAGCACTACGTCCAAGCCAACTACTTCTACGAAGCCCACCACCTCCGCTAAGCCTACGACCTCTACCACATCTGTGAAGGCTTCGACTTCGAGCAAGCCTACCGTGTCGGCATCTAGCACGAACGTGGGTAGGGGTGTGACCAGCTCAACCATTAGCTCCACCTCTTCCGGCGTCCTGTACCCCACGACAACGAGCAGGTGGTCCAACTCGACGATTTCTCGTGGCTCGGCGTCGACTACTCCTGCCGGCTCTGCGACTGTCTCCCTCACGACGAGCGTTGTTTACACAACGTCTGTGCACACCGTTACCAAGTGCCCGTCCTACGTGACCGACTGCCCGGCAGGAGGCTATGTGACCACGGAGACCATTGCTCTGTACACTACCGTCTGCCCCGTCAGCGAGGCAACCCAGACTGCTGCGCCTGTGACCACGGAGGCTTCCCAGCCCGTGACCACAGAGGCCTCTCAGCCTTGGACCACCAGCACTGTGTACACGACCAGAGTCTACACCATCACATCTTGTGCTCCTGATGTCCCCAACTGCCCGGCGAACCAGGTTACCACCGAGACGATTCCCTTGTACACCACTGTGTGCCCCGTGACGGCGGCAGCTACCAGCACCCCCGTTGGACCCGCCAGTGTCGAGTTCCCTCAGAACACGGACGTTGGACAGCCTTCTGCCGGTGCTCCCGTCGTTGAAGCTGCCTACCCCACTGCCTCCAGCGTCCAGACCATTGTCAAGCCTGCCACCTCCGTCGGAGTGCCTCAGGGTCCTTATGGTGGAAGCAGCGTTGTCACGAGCTCTCCAAGCCAGCCGACCAACCCTGCGGGTTCTCCCAGCTATCCCAGCGGCGGTCCCGGCAATGCGGCGCCTTCTGGAAGCTGGAGCGGCGTGCCCGTTGGTCCTTCTACGGTCCCTAGCATTCCTGGAGCAAACGGTGCCTCTGTGATGAGTGCTAGCCTGATGGGTTTGGCCATTGTTGTGGCTGCACAGGTTTTCGTTCTGTAGATCATAGACATGTTCGATTTGTGTTTTACGGATGGACTCTCCCAAGAGAGCCGTTATTTCTTTTTCTTAAAATACTTGTTCTTCTGAGACCCTTAATGAGGGGTTGACGAAGAACCTTTTATACTTATATTTTTCTTCTTTTTTTATGTCGATACGGTCTGGATATGTGTAGGACTTGCTGTACACTTTAGCTTATGACGATGATTTTACAGGCCATTAACGGAGCGCATTCCGGTTTCAATATGTTAAAATTTTCATCCTGAAAAGCTAGCTTCACAAGTGACTGGGCATACTCTGTTGATGATTTGCACTGTACGGCGGTGTTGCGACTGAGATTGTAGTGTAAACGTTGCAATTTTGCTGAGAGAGTTGACAACCCGGTTTGATCGTGAGTTTAGCCAAGTTGTCGTTCTTTCATAGCCACAATGAATACGAACAAAAGGCCCACTTGGACTAGGTTAATTATGCCAGATCAGATTGAGACAATCTATTGCCTGATTTCCCCCGCACTATCCTCATCCGCTCATCCACTCACTCCATCTTGCAAGCCTTTCAGAAACCAACAACCTTCCGCCCATCTATATATACTGTCTGCCTCTTTAGTATAGCAAAACATAGAATAACACCCAAACATACACTCACCCACAATGGCAGCTCAATCCCCCGACGGAACGCCCATCGACCTCGCAGAAAACAGACGTCGCATGGCCCGCGGCGAGCTCTACTGGGCCTTCACACCAGATCTCATCCAGGACAGAAAGCAGTGCGCCAGGGTATGCCGGAGGCTGAACACGGCCGAGGACGTTGGCAGGCGAGAACTCGTTGAGATTTGGAACGAGTATGTCTTCTTCCCCTTTATTTTTTTTTCTTTCCGTGTTATCCAGTTATCTCTTTGAAAAAAAAAGACGTGGCTTTTTCACTCGTGATGATTTTTTTGGGTGTTCATGGATGAAGGGTTCTTTCTTACTGATGGGTTCTTCTTCTTCTTTTATTCATTTATAGGATTACTAGAGATGAAGAGCCACTGCCGCCAAAAGCTGCTACTGAGGATGAAGACGATGCCTTGTTGGAGGATTATCCATGGGTTGAAGGACCGCTGAAGACGGACTACGGATACAACATCAAGTGCGTCCCCCTTTCACCATGAACAGACCAAATCTCCCCCATTAACCCCCAGCAGACTCGGGGAAAACGTCTTTGTCAACTCAAACAGTACCTGGATCGACACCTGCCCCATCGTCATCGGCGCCCGCACCCTCATCGGCCCCAACTGCAGCTTCTACTCGGGCACGCACCCGCTCGACCACCGCGTCCGCAACGGCACGCGCGGGCCCGAGTCCGGAAAGCCCATCCACGTCGGCGAGGACTGCTGGTTCGGCGGCGGCGTGACGGTCCTGCCGGGGGTGACGATTGGCAAGGGGGCGGTGATTGGCGCGGGCAGCGTCGTGACCAGGGATGTTCCTGATGGCGTTGTTGTCGCGGGGAATCCGGCGAGGGTGTTGAGGAAGACGATTGAGGAGACGGAGAATGGAGCTGTTTGAAGGATGTGTAAGAGTGAGGTCGTGAATAGAGCATAGAGTTGCGTTAGACACCTCTGATAGAATATACAATATTTGTTTTGTTTATCAGCGAGTGATAACTCAGTTCGGGACCCCAATAAGCCCCTTGGCTTTTGTAACAAGACTTGAATTCTTCCCTTATGAAATTGATCCCTCCTTCATATCCTCCTTCTCAGGCGTCACATCTCCGCTCGTTTCACCCTCAATAGCCATTGTGACCAGCGGCGGTGACCTGCCGGTGACAATTCCAGTGAGCACTCTGACCAGCGTTGCTCTGCTTTCCCATATCGGGTACAATCCAACGCAGATAAACGAACAAAAGATCCAGATGATGCCAACAGTCACCCAGCCGGTGAAGAAAGGCTTGGAGAAGATGTACCCGGTGCCGTACATGGGCATCGGCCAAAGAACGAGGAACGCAAGTGCCCTGTTGCGCATGTTAGTGGCATAACTCACTGGAAAGGTGTCCAAATGATTCAAACTTACATAAAGACAGTGACAAAACAGGCAACCTTGAATGCCTTGTTAAGCTTCCGGCGCTCTTCCTCGGATTCCGTACGCTCCTGGTTTCTCTCCAGCTGTCGTTGCGCTTCGCTGTCAAGCCCCGACGCCTGGATCATGTCGTGGTCATCCACCTTTCGAATCTCCATCATGGACTGCCAGTTGTACTTGTCAAAGCCGAAAATGAGACAAAATAGCGGCACGAGAACAACAGGCGCTAGCAACGCAACGACGTTGCCAGCCAACATCGGATCGTTCGAGCCCGTGCAGTCGACATCCAGCTTGCCGCACTTCTTCTTGGCAGTGACGAGCCAGGCAACAATGGCGCAGGTTGTGCCCAAAATAGGCGAGAAAATTGCTGCCCAGCGGTTTTGGCCGTTCCACAGCAATGTCAACGTGGCCGGGATCACAGCAGCCGAGATGAGCACGCCCATGAGCAGATAGAGGTAGCCCATGGAGATGCCGTTATACCATAAGCCAGTGGAGATGCAGCAGACGACGAGCATATAGGCGACCATGGATATATGAGACATCCATACGAGACTCTTGCTGCTGGCACTAGGGCGGATATAAGTCCTGTAAATGTCGTATGTGAAGATGGTGGATGTTGCTACCAGCTCGGCACTGAACGCTGATGTGACGGCCAAGAAAAGCATAATGAGAGTAGCAATGGCGCCACCTTTGCCCATGAGGGCTACGGCGGCGTAAGGAAGAGCCAAACCAGCAGAGACTTGCGAATCCGTGAGGCGGTTAGGGTACGTCGGGAATTGAGGGCTAGATTCGAGGGCAAGCGCCGCAAGGCCAAGCGTGGTGGCTGTCAACCATGGAATAGCAAACCATGCCGCACCGCCCATGATGTATCCCGGCAAGGCATGAATAGGGCTTGCTGCAATACTCTTGTTGTAGTAACCATTATCCAAGAACACGGTACCAAAGTTTCCAACAATGTTGATGACGAAGAAGATGGCGCCACCCTGAGACTTCATGGTAAGGTAGCTGCCGTCGCGGTTGCCAGAGACGGGGTGGGCCTGGGCAGCTTTTACGAGGAGATCGTATACGGCTGCCGGGCTACCGAGCACATCGGAGGTGGCGTAGGTCTTGAGAGCAAAGATCATGATGATAATAAGCACTGCAAACGTATGGATATAGTCTGTGATGAAGGTGGCCTTGAGACCACCAGACACCGTATATGCCACCACGGGGATGGGGATGAGGAAGATGGCTGCTACGGCATGCATCCCGGTCAACGCATTTACAGTCGCTGCTCCTCCCGTGATCAACATGAGCGAAACCAGCATGTTGGTCATGAGGCCGAAGACGATGAAGGTGAAGTGTGCTGCCATGCCATACCTTGCCTTGATAACTTCCAGGAACGTATGCGCATTTGGTGCTCGCTTCTTGAGCGTGATGGCTATCGTAGCAAATAACAAGATCTGAACAGTAGCTCCAGAGGCATACCAGAAGGGGCCAGAGACGCCATATCGGTAGCACACGCCAGAGCTCTGTAGTAGAGTCGCGGCCCAGGTCCAGGAAGAGACGACAGCTGAGGCTACTAAACCAGATTTGACGGTACGGCCGGCAGTATTGAACATTTCAGACGTCTGAACTTCATTGTTGAACCGTTTAAGGATGTGAGTAACGGTGATCTATTACAAGGCATGTTAGGCGATGCTGTTTCGGTGTTGATTGAAGGAGGCAAGTCTCGGTCAGACTCACCATGAAGATGGCAAAAGCAAAGCCGAGGCCAAGAACAATGCCATAGCCATAGGCTTGGCTCAGCGGGGTAGAACTTGAGTCAGACATGATTCTGCCCAGGAGTTGATGCTTCACCAGGAAGGCTGCCCAGGACGTTGCATTCAAGATGTCTCCTTATGCCGGTAAGCTGTCCAAATCCGGAGACAGAGGGAGAGAATACGTATATATGTAGCATCTTGCACAAGTTGTTATCTAGATGCTTTGCATTCGATCATGGCTCCCATAGATTCGGCCAGTTCCGGTGCAAAGCCTTGCCAGGACCAACAATCTCTTGCTTGGGCATGATTAAACCCCCAACTCCCACTTGGTGATTTTCCATCTTGTAGATTGCGATTTCTCGCTAGAGAGATATGATAAGAACGGAAGAATCTATTGAATCAGTCACAGGGAAAAAAAGCGCTCTGGCGACGATGAATCGCGACATTCCGATACATTGAGTTTGTGTCTTGAGACTATTGTATCGTAGGGCTGCCGATCGGTAGTGAAGCGCGTATCAACGACACCCGTTGACAGCTTCTGGGGCAGCGCCGACCGTTGCAGGGGAGCTGATAATGGATAATGGGATCGACGCCATGCCAAAAGCAAATACAGGCTAAACAGCAAAATTGATTGTCGAGTGTTGCTTATCAGCCGCGCCCTTTGGTGAAGTGAAGATGTGGTTGGCTCAAGAGTGAGAATGTAAGGACGCAGGTAATGACATGTTCGTGGTCGAGATAAGCTAACGTCAAAGATAGGAGATGCTGCTATAGATAGGTGCCGCGCCCCCCGCAAAGTTACCCCATGCCCTAGGACTAAGATTCCGTGGCACGAACCGCGGAGAAGGCCTGCAAAGAGCCGGGGATGGATGAACCGGCAGAGATAAGATACAATGTCAACGCATTGAGAGATAACAGTCATCGCACAACTAATCGCTTCGTCTTCCCTATCTTTGGAGATGTGCTCCGTAAGATGTAGCGATTAGCAGATGCGGCACGGAGAATTACTTCCATTGGTAGTAGCAATAAGTCATTGGATTAGTACTCATAACAGAGATGGATAAGAGACGGCTCCACCCCAAGCTCACCCGGATATGGGAGATAAGCATTCAAGGCAAAGACAAAGACAAAGACACAGCGCCGGCGGACGAAAACGTCGATTGGTGATTCTTCGCTATTGGCTTCACACATTATGTGGTACTGATAAGGCGATGAGGTAAAGGCGAGAGTCAAGAGTCAAGGGAGATTCGTGGATTCTCAAGTAATTCCATAGGCTAATGTCATTGTCATCTCCTCGGGCAGATTATGATAACACGTAATGTCGTTTCATGATGTTAATGACACTGGATATGATCTGCCGCCGGCCATCATCTGCTGCCGGCGATCTTGATCTTTGTCTCCCCATGCGAGATGCGATTGTGGGGGTTGGTAGAGTAGAGTTGAAGGCATTACATGCCCGTTTGCTGTTTGTTGAAGAGGCTTCCTCTTCCCAGAGCATATGATTGGTGGTAACAGCCCATGGGATCATTCCGGCCATTGCGCCGTGATCAGCTATCTCATCTTCCGTCGATCTCGGGGAATGTAGGAATAGGCTCTCCTGGAAGAAGGTATGGACGAATGGAGGGTATATGCAGCTCTCTTTCGCGCTGATTCTCGCTCTGTTCCTCTGTGCCTGTGTCACCGTCCCAGGTCGACACCTCGTCTTGACGCATCCATCAGCCCTTCTTCAAAAATACTGGCCCAGCGCTGTGCCAAGTCTGATATGTCAAACGACATGCCTTGAGCAGCGCTACCAAGCTCGGCCACAACGGACGTCGCCAGCTTTCCCTCGAGGCCACAGGGTACGAACCGAGCCCACGGATTGACATCTTCGCCGCCCTTTACGGATACATCAATGTTGATGGCAGTGCCCAAAGCTGTGACGTACCGCCGATGGTGAACCCCAAGAGCTGCAATCTTGCGCGGCTGGCCCGACGAGGCCCGAACCCAGACCCCGGGCTCATCACGGTTGGTATAAGTTTCAATGTCAAACATGTCCGAGAGAAATTGCTGCGTGGTCGCCTCAAGATGACTGGCAAACGTGGAGACGCTATACTTGGGATAGAGGGAAGAATGCATGTCCAGCACTGGCCAAAGGACAAGCTGGCCGGGGCCATGATATGTGGTGAGGCCTCCGCGGTTGGTCTTTTTCACCTGAGGATGAAAGAGCATTTTGATGGGCTGAGGATGCCGCAAAAGATGGACGCCCAACGGCCGCTCCAGATGTGCCTTTTGGTCTTGAGTGAGATCATCCTGTCGACGTCCCAGCGTGAAAGTTGGCGTAGATTCAAATGATATAAGACGAGGCCGGGGACACTCATGCTCTGTCCTCGACTTTTCGGGGAGTCCCTTCCAGGTCAAAAAGGCAGCCCGAAGCCGTTCCTGGGCATCTTCGGCAGATTCATAGCTCGTCAGGCCAGTAGAATCATCTTCCGTGAGATGCTGGTGCTCCAGAAGAGTTCGAGTTCCCCTCGTCGAAGTCGTCGTCTCCCATCGTCGGCCCTTTATTGACAGCGCCGCCTTTTGCACCAAGTGCCGTGTCGATAATGCTGCCGTCGTCAGCCTCACAAGTTGCAGGCGGGACACGTGCCACATCTTGTGACCTGGATTGAGTGTTCTCCTAGCAAAGGGGAATAAAAAAGGGTGACCAAGGCGTTGATGCAGCAGTGCCTATTAGCCGCAGGTATGTACTCGTATGGACATGCTAACGTTAGTCGATATTCGGCGGCCCCAAGAGGCGAAATCTTGTAGCGCCCGAGAGACGCTAAAAGCGAGGTTGTGGATGCTGCTGACGTGACGCTGCCGGCGAACTTGGTGACGAGTCCAAGCAAGCCAAAATCAAGGGCTTCAACCATCGAAAGCCATCTTCACTCCGCCCTGGCTGATCATGTGAATGCTGATCCGAGTCTATCGGTTCGGCACACCACATTCTAACGCCTCTTCCATTCGTTTCCTGACCAAGTGCTCCGTACGCATCACCGGCTTCATGACATCAAACGGCTGGAGAATCCGCTGTGGAGAGGGACAACAAGGTTTGCGCCAGCGACGGCCGCACCGCCAATTGTGCCATTGAGATGTGTTTGTGGAGGATATACACGTACAATGATGGAATGCGTCTTCTGTCCCTTAACCTTGATCGTACGGTGCTCCGGAGGTACAGTAGGCTGTCAAGTCTCGACTCGTATTGGGCACTTAAGATGCTGACGGATTACCCGTTTGGCATTGCTGTAGCGTAAGTATGCAGCTTCTCGAGCCTCTGCATCGTTTCAAAATTCAATTTGAGCTATACAAGGAAAACGGCGAGCAGAATTGGGTTCCCCGGTCTCGGTATAGGCTCACCAACCGTTGCCAGAGCAAAGCCTTTGAATTGGTGTTTCTTGGATTCCCTTCTTTCTCGTTTGCTTGTGTCGTCATCGCCCTGCTCCACGATCCCGCCAGCCAACCAGAGCCGGCGCCAGCCCGCCAAAAGCCTAATACTATGTAACTATCAAGAACTAGCATCGGGAGCTGCAGCAGCGCGATCGCCAGAATGTGATTGTGGGTGACTTTTCGTTTGCGACATCGTCACTCGCACGTCGTGTAGCTTCTACGTAGCCCCAAGCCATTGAAGCCACCGGAAAACTCGTAGCCTGTACTTGAGATCTGGGCAACGTAACCGTGGACCTGCGTGGCTCAATAACTGCATCATCAAGCCCCGCCGCTCCTGCCCCAATTCCTGCCTGCCCTGCCCTGTATCCAGCTTTGCTCTCTTCAGCTTCTACTTGACCTTTTCTTCTTCTTCTTTTTTTTTTTCAAACACCAGAATTGCTCAGTATTCAATTACCGACATAATTACACCGTCTCCCCAATTGCTTCTGCTGGTCTGTTCATGACCATCTGAATAATCCCTACCTAGCTGAAGCAGGGTCTCCTGCAGCATCTGTGCCGTCATCGTTCTTGCGGCATCCTACTTATTACTATCATTACTGTCTCTTTGGGCCCCGGAAGACTTTCGTTGACGGTGCAATCCTGCCTGTCCGTACCCTCCAACCGCTAATTACCAATTGCGAAGCCGACCCAAGATGCCTAAGAGTAGGTTTGCTCTCGTATAACATTGTCTAGCATCACCATCACCGACATTGCCGCCCACTCCGTCCCTCTTTCACGAGAGGCAAGCCAAGCTAACCAAGAAACCTTGCATAGACGCCATTCTAGGCACTTCCGGCCTCATTCTCCTTTCCACCTCCATCCTGTTCATCTGGTTCATCATCCTCCCCGGTGTCACGCACGATACTCCCTTCAGAAAGACCTACTACCTTCGCGCCGACACCAGTGGCATCACAGGCGCCCGAGACGTCTCCCAGTGGACATACTTCTTCATCTGTGGCCTCGACAATAACGATTGCGGAGATGCTCACCCCGCCATCCCTTTCGGGTTTGCCTGGGACAGCAATGCACAGAACGTGCCACCGGGACTTGGTGGAAGCCATGGCAGCGACACAACGTCGTTCCATTACTTTTACATGTGGCGATTTGGATGGGTGTTTTTGCTCATGACGCTCTTCTTTGAGGTCATGGCCCTCTTCACCGCATTCTTATCCTGCTGTGGCCGTCTAGGCGCTGCGCTTGCCTTTGTTGTCTCTGCCATCGCTCTCTTCTTTTTCACACTCGCCGTTACCATTATAACGTACGTCAAGCCCCAAGCCGTGTATCCCCCCTACCTTATCTATGGGTGTCTGCCCGCGTAACCACTTGTAAAGTCACTCGCTAACAGCCGCTACACAGCGCTACTTTCGTTCAAGCTCGCAACCGCTTTCACGATGTTGGTCGCTCGGCCCAGATCGGAGCTTACGCCTTTGG
Source organism: Trichoderma aggressivum f. europaeum (assembly GCF_033847375.1). Lineage (NCBI taxonomy): Eukaryota > Fungi > Ascomycota > Sordariomycetes > Hypocreales > Hypocreaceae > Trichoderma > Trichoderma aggressivum. The sequence continues at coordinate 500,713 of NW_026946384.1, forward strand.
TTTTCTCTGGGGTTCATACGCGGCCCTTCTCTTTGCTACCGTCCTGTTCGCCCTCGGCATTCGTTCTGACACCAGCTTTGGGTTGAGACGCCGGCGTAGTGAGAAGGGTTCTCGCGGACGCTCTTACGATGGTCATCGGGTGAAAGAGGACTACTCGTGAATGTGACGATGGCGGCTCTCTTCTTGTTATAGTCCACACAACAGCACCGTAGGAGAAGAAGAGGAAGCGAAAAGAAGAAGAAAACGTACTAATACTAATATTAGCCTACGGGTGTTTGATGATGATGCCAAATGGCTCTAATATGATGAAGCAAGACTCTGCGTTCATCACGCCGAAGGGGAGGAAGCAGATGCCAGACGAGGCTCGTTGTGGTCAAATGTCCGTCTGGCTTGATGGTTCTTTGCAAATACCTACACTCGCTGCTAGCACGCAAATATCGTTACATAGGCTTTTGAAATATTAATCACCAGGTTTAAATTCTTTTTCTTTGCAATGCCAAGCGGTTGCAAATGGCTCAGGGGCCCGCACTTCAACTCAACTCGTTCTTACAAACATCACCGGCGCAGAGCAAAAAAGTCATCAATCGTATACATGGATGATAGATATAATTAATTTGCAATGTTGCCATCGTGTTCTTGGCCTTGTGTCTTTCATATGCGTACAAAAAAAAACTCCCCCCAAAAAAGAAATCCTTCCCGCCGTATACACCAATGCCTGACATCCCTCCAACCCCACATGCCCATCCTCGCCAGTCGTGTCCGTCCCCCCGGCTTCGCCTACAAGAAAGAAGATATGCATATATATAGATATAGATATAGTATGAGATGAATAAAAAAAAGAATTCCGAGAAAGAAGACGAAGAGATTCTTTTGCGTCATGGAGCGAATCAAATAAAAAAATAAAAAAAAAGGTAACAAAAGCTCGAAGTTATCGTCCGCTTAACAGTAGCTCCCTTTGAATTGAAAAAAAGACAAAAATCCTCCGTCTAAGAAATTTGTGGCCCATAAGCTGAGAAGGTTGTTGTTGCTGCGATGTGTTGCGTACAAGCAGGCGACTCTTTGGTAGTCGTGATCGAAGGCGAGTTTCTTCCTCTCCACAACTTTTTGCTTTATTTGTACAAAAGAGTAGTCGTCCTAGCAGTTGACATCTCCTCCACCATCAATTTTGTTTCCCCTCTTCGCTTTTTGATGCTATTTTCTGATTCGTGTTGATAACTTCAACCAACTCAGATACCAGCTCCTGTTGGCAAATGTCATAGCGCCGACTCCTTGCTTTTTTGGTAGGCCAGTCCACAATGCGGCTAAATAGTTGGCCTGGCGGTGCGATCAAGGCAAAACAGATTTCTACTCCATCTCTCATCGTCTTCTTTTTTTTTCATGACTCAAAATTATTCGTGTGTCGATAACTCATAGGCCTTGGTTGAGAACAGGGCTTCCCAACGGGCTGATACTGTCCAGGGGTGCGGCATGAAGCGCTGGCTTGCTAGGACCGTCGCCGTTGTGCCCTTCCGCGTTCTTCTTCAGCACAGACTTGACCCATTCGGCAACCTCGGCATCTTCGGTGCCCGAGCTTAGATCGATGTGTCCCACTGCCTCTGCTACCTTATCTGCGGCCTCACCATCTTCGGCGACTTCAGTAATCGTTTCCGGCTTAGTCAAAGACTGGATCCAAGGATGCTTGAGCAGCAGAGCGTACGTCGGTCGCATCTTGGGGACCTTGTGTAGACAGCTCTTGACAAAGTCCTTTGCCATATCCGTGTAGCCCTCCTCTGGCATGGCTGGGGGTTCGCCTTCGACGATTGCCTGTAATTATCTAGTCAGCAAGGATTCCCGTCACATCAATCGGTAGCAAACTTACATTCAGTTGGCTGAAAATGGTGGACGAGGCTTCGGGTGGGTATGGGTACTGGCCCATGGCGCATTCGATGATTGTCAGGCCCAAGCTCCAAACATCGCTCTGGACGCTGTAGGTACCGTCGGTACCGCCTGGTTGTGCCATGGCACCTCCGGATATCCGCTCAGGGGCCATGTAACTCTGGCATCCAATGTTTGTTTTGGCTATACTGGCCACGAGGTTGCCGCTGACACCGAAATCGCAAATCTTGATCTGGCCTCGTGTGTTGGCCAAGATGTTCGTTGGCTTTACGTCACGATGGATAATGTTATGCTCGTCTTTTAGTGACTTGAGGCCCATGATGGCTGAGTAGGTGATCTTGCGCAGGACGTTTTCAGGTATGCCTCCGGCGTAGATCTTGTCAATGGAACCGCCATCCATGTACTCGATGCACATGTAAACTGCGCCCTCTTGAAAAAAGGCTCCGTAAAAGTCAATGATGAATGGAGACACACACTCGTGCAATATGACCAACTCTTTCAGAATAGTGGTGAACTTGGCATCATCGAGCTCGAGTCGAATTTCCTTCATCGCCATCACTTTACCGGTCCGACCGTCCAATACGCTTGCAGCGTCTGTGACCGCCGAGTCCGACTGGCTGCGGTGCGGATGCGGTGCCAGCTTGGCTCCCGACAGACCGTGCCCGAATCGCGGCGCACTCGGCTTCGCATGTCTGACCTTGTATACCGTTCCATAGTTGCCCTTTCCGAGCTCGTCTATTATTTCCACCTCGTCAAGGGATATGCTGAAGGTCTGGCCATTAGAGAAGTTGACTCCGGTCCGAGTAATCGTAGCGGCACCGTCAAAAGTGATCCAGCCCTTCTCCGTATCAATGTACTTCTTGAAGTCGTCTAGTTTGGATCCCAGCGAGGGTTTGCCGTTGGGAACGCTAGCCGGGCCGTTTCCAGGGATTCCTGCCGAGAAAGAGGGAGCACCGGCCCGGCGCAGCCCACCCGTAGGCATGGGACTGCCACTGCCGCCCATATCAGAGAGCTTCATTCCCATACCCATATTAGCTCTCCTCTCGCTAAGGGAGGGCTTTGGTAGGACAGGTGCCGATCTGGGGTGCGGCACGGCACCGGGACGCTGCATGGTCGGGGGCATGCGGAGGTTAGGGAAGCCGGGCGCCACGGGGCCTCCGGACGAGGACATCGGTGAGACAGGCGAGCTGCCCGCCGCTGCCATGCCCTTTTGCAGTCGCTGCTGGTGAAGGGCTCGCGCCTTGGCCATGACGCTGTTTTCCATGGCTCCGGCGCCCCCTATAAAAGACGAGGTTGCTTGGGGAGGATGCCTCGCCTTGCCTAGGATTCCCAATGTGGTCGAGTTGGGGTTCATATTTCGAGGGTCGGAAAAGGTGTTCAAGGATGGAAGCCGCTTAGGAGAGTCGCCAAGCTCATCACCGTTGGGCGTGCCAGCCACCGATGAGTCTTCTGAGTATGGAGATGCTTGTAGCGAGAGCTCACGAGTACCATCAGACACGCTGTCCGGCGTGGCCGGGACAGAGCCGGAACCGCTCATTGTGACAGTTGAAGAGATGTAGCTGCGCGGCTATTGCTCAGAGCGGGAGTGATGGGGATAGAGACGGAGGGATGGTGGAGCGAAGAATCTCCCAGTATTCCAAAGTAGTAACCATATACCAAGGTCGCTATGCTCGATCGAAGGTGATGGCGTCGCAAAGGGCAAGGGCCGCCAGCGACCCTGGCAAGAGTGACGAGGACGACGAGGTTTTTGCGGTGGGCGTGGACGAAGCGGGTGGCCCGAGGTGGAGGTTTTGAAGCTCGACCAAGGTGGGGTTTCGGAGGCAACACGATGCTTTGTCGCTGACAATGGCTTCAACGGCCGATATGCGGGAGGCGGACGGCGGACGGTTTGGTCCTGTGGGCTACGGCTCGTCGAGGGCTAGGCCAGTCTAGACTTTTGAAACAGCGGCTGGGCTAGAGAGAAAAAGGCTGATGCTTTTCCCAGATGCTCGCTGGCCTCGGCTGTCGCTCGGTTTATACCGCTCTGTGCCTTTCTGACACAAGTTTTTTTTCTTCTTTTCTATTCTTGGCTCGTGGGGGCGATGCGACGAGAGCGAAGAGAGAATGACGAGAGGGCGAAGAAGGAAGGGGGGAGAAGAATCTGAAAGGGCAGCCGGGCAAAGAAGACGGCGAAGGCTGCAGAAGGACGGTTAGCTTACTGCGGGTTTGGATTTTCGTCGGGATGCGATGGCAGCAATGCGGATTCCAGCTTCTGGACGACTGTGGATGAAACGGCGCTTGCCTTGTTTCTGCGCCCGGAGCTATCGACAACCAGCCCCAGTCCGCCAAGTGAAATGAGGCTTTGTACTCCGTGCTCCCGTCGGCGCGGTAGTTGCGAAGAGCAAAGCAAATTTTTCTTTTCTTCTTCTTTTTTCTTTTTGCTTCTCCAACGAAAAGAGCAGTCGTGGGACACACCGTCTTGCGGACGATGGCACTTTTCAATGATTTAAAGGGTCGAAAGCACAAGGTACATACAAGAACAGCGGCCCGAGCTCAGAACCCGCCTGGGCACTTGGTACACAGGTAAAAGGCAGGTATATTGTATTGGATGAGAAACTTGAAGCTGCGGCGGTGTCAGGGTGCCATTCAACTCCTCGCACAGGTACAGCGCATCAGGCTAGAAGCAGGAATCAAATCTCACCTCCCTGGCCAGCAATCAGGAACGCCCGCTGGCCAATTCCCTGGACCGTCGACGGTACCTCTGGCTATTTTTGGTCGGTTGAAGAAACCTGAACGCGCCTGGTGTAGTATACTTGATCAGGCCTCGGTACCACCTTGTCCAAAGTGCTAAGCTGCAATGGGCGCCGTGAGGAGTACGGAATTAGCAGCAATGGCAGAAGGCAGAGCTTCCCAAGTTTCTGTGCGGGGTTGTCCAAGGATTGACGGGTTTGCTTTTTGGTGCGGAGTTTTGGAGGTGGTGCTGCAATAGCAGTAACGATGACGATGACGATGCAAAGGCACAGCTAGCTGCGACGTGCGTCAAATGGGCAGAATAGCGCCGAGTAGCTGCAAGATATCGTCAGGAGGCGTCTCGGTGCCGGCACGTCATGTACAAGCAGGGCACGCTGCATGCGCCTTCAATTGGAGCGCCGGGATTGGGCGGCTGTGGCGACTTTTGGACTATCGTGACCTGAAAGTGGGCATCAGTGTCATGTCACCGGGTAAAAGTTGCTGGAGTGGTTAATGACCTATGGATGCCTTGAATGTTGCCGACAGGGGATTGAGAAATGGCGAATGGCCGTCTGAGAAGCGATGCTGGCTGTGAATTGAAGCTGTGTGACGTGTTGTATTCGAGGCAGTGAGTTTGCCCGTCAGCTTTGGGCTGGACAATAGGTAGGGAATGTGAGTACGGTAAAACAGCAGACAAGGGGTCCAACGTTGGGTTTAGCGGCCGGTCAGGCCAAGGCAAGGCCAAGCGAAGCAAGGCAAAGCAAAGCAAAGCAAATACAGGAGTGCCAGTGAATAGCCTGGGATCAATGGAGAGTCAAGGACAGAAGAGAAGGAATCGTGGAAATGAAGGGGAGGAAAGGAGATAGGCAAGATCCAATGTGATGTGGATGACTGCTGTTGGCGTTATATAGACCAGACTACATGTACACTCTAGCATCACCGTCTCCCACAACGACAATCAAACGCTTATTAACCAGAAACGCTCAAACACACGCTATTGTGCATCTCGTCAAAGCCCAGACCAGCAGCGGGAAAATCTACTCTCATCGCGGCGTGCTTAATTAACATGACCTGCGCCTTGGGCGACGTTTGATAGGTGACCTTGAGGCCTCTTGGGTGGAATTCTCTGTACCTTACCGCGCTGAAGTGGCTGTCCGACTCCACACCAAAGGTACTTTGAGCAGCCCATGTGTTTCGTATTTGCAGCTCACCATCTACGAGGCCGCGGCGCCTATCACCACAGGCCGTCTAGGTATCGCCAGATGGGATGGTACCTACCGCGCCCGATGATCCATATCAGACAGATCTCATGATGAAACCGCCTCTGGTCCCCGAGCCGTGCCTTGGGCTATCAAGCGAACGATGGTGGCCTATCACGGCTCTGAACAATGACGGGCCAGTTCGCCTAGAGGGGGGCGATTTTTATCTTCCATTTGCTTCCCAGAGCCACCAAAAAAAGACGGAGCTACTGTGGGTGCAATGCAAAGGCCGGGTTACCCCAGGATCGTTTTCTCAGTGACGCCGAATGAATATGGGCATCTCGAGCCTCGCCATTGGGCTGCTAAGATGAGGCTGCGGCAGGCTCTGCATAGCGAAGCAGTAGCTGCCTGAAAAGCTGACGTCGGCATCCAATGGCGAGCGGTATCTTGGCCGCCCTTGCATCTGCCGCCTCTCATCTATTGCTTCTTCCCGTCCCTTTCTGAGTCAATTGCAATCTCGTTCTGCGATGGCGTAAATGCGCTTCTGCAGCTAAGCTTGACTTTGGCACGGGGGCAATTTGGGCGCCAGGTACCAGTGAAGACAGCGTCGACGGTAATTCTAGGTGCTTGGTCTGAGCATAAATGTCAACTGTACAACTCGGCCTTCAATATGGTCTGATTGTTCGAGGATGCATCATAGCTCTAAGCCGGGAGCCTAGCGGAGAAGCGATCGGCGCTCCATTCGTTTCAAACTGCTGTGCTGCGTGCAACGTCTGCAGTATAATTTCCCCCTCCATCAGATTTATCATGACGTCCTCTTTCAGCATGATGGCGATCTGGTGGATGAGGCGACGGATTGAAACAGCCATGGACACAAGCCATATCATGGTGACGACGACGGAATGCATAGCACGTCAATTATCCGGTTTCACGATGATGGCAGCTGTGAGTGTCTTGGTAAAGCACAATGATGAGTAGGATTATACTCCGTACATGCCACTGCACCGTACTCATCTCAGTAACACACAGAGGTACCAGATGCCGTGGACGCCTTGCTTGAAAGAGCGATGCTTGAAAGTGATGGAGTCGGGACGTGCGGGTGCTGGCTGCTGGCAATCGTTGACTGGCTGCCTCTTGGTTGACGAAATGAGACAATCTCAGTTGCTGCTAGCGGTCGTCTGAAATGCAGCATTCACAGCACGGCTGACAGGCAGACAGATGCCGGATTGAAGCATCCATCACATCCGGGGGACAATTACAATTACAATTACAGTTACTATCCGCACAGCATAGCAGATCACCTTCAAGTCCGAAGGCAAACACGTCTTGCGTGTGCTTTGCGTTGGCATTCTTGCCAAGGGGGGCTGGCTTCGCACAGATAAGGCTCCCAAGACCCCTTATCTCGTCCCAAGTCTCACCAGCCTGATTGCACGATTGAGTGCAATTACGTCTCCATGTCTCTGCATCACGGGCTCTGCATGTAATTTGTACTAGGTACAGTACGGAGTACATACTTCACAGCCACAGCAGACAAAGCCCTTGTTGGCGCCGTGGCTTGCTGGCTGACGAAGCACAGAACAAAGGCACGAGGGCACGTGACTCCAGCCTCTGCAGGCTCTCCAGTTCCTCAGCTTGTTTCGCACCCTTCCATCCGCTTCTGCTTTGATAGCCCTACGCCCCGTCACCCCCTGGCAGGGCTTCTTTTGGAGGGCTCATGGGCTCAATGCGGACTTCCATTGGCCGGCGGAAGCATCCCGCGCCAAGTACCTGGCAGCGCAAACACCCATTCAGAGTGACATCAGCCCGCCGGTGGCACGCCCGATGGGACCGCCAAGAAGAGTCAATGACACCAAGAGAGCTGCTAGAGGCTGGCTAGAGGCTGGCTAGAGGGCCCTACAAGCCCCGACAAGGGCCCAAAGAGGGCACCAACAGACCGCTAGCCCAGAAGCTTGTTTGCCCAGCTCTTCCGCGCCTCATCTATCTCATGTCACTCTTGCGTGTTGCGCGACCATTCGCCTCTCTTATCTCTTGAGTCGTGTCCCCAGAGCAGCGTCATACGAGTCGAGGTTAGTTACTTTCTGCTCCGTTGCTTTGATGCCTGTGAGACCTGTATCTTCTTGGCCTCTTTTTTCTTTCCCAGTCAGACGCTCAGACGGGCTCCCGCAATGCCCCCATTCGCATTCACTGCAGCCCATTTAACCTGCATCCTCGCACCTCCGCGCAATCCACGGCCCCTTTGACATGCTGCTGAATGACCTGGACCAGCGACTAACTGTACCTGATCAGGCACCCTTGGACGCTGGCTGGGCATCCCATTGGCTTCACCCGTCCGGCACTTGTCCCTAGCTGACGACGCTTTGAACTTGTGGTGAAGCAGGCCAACCGGCACTTCCCGGTCAGAAGTTTTCTTTCAACAGCCAATCTCACAGACTCTCTTTGTTTCATCTTCTTTTAAATTGTCCCCTTTCACCCCTGCTCTGCCAGCTTCTGGTCCAGCATCCCGATTTCGAGTTCCCATCTTCAACGAGCAAAGCAACCGACGACACTCGCCGACATACGACTGACTGAAATCGCTTCCCGAATCGCGCCTAGACTTGATGGATTCCGCCGTGGCCCTCACGCCGCCGACATCGTTTCGGTTGGCTGTGATGGCTCAGAATGCGTACGAAATGCCGCTCAAGGTCTTTCAGGACACGGCGCCATCGCATCCCTCCCTGTCGCATCTCTGCTTGCTCGTCTTCGAAGCCGTCCTGGAGGTGGTCTGCGTGAGCTTGCCGGGATACATCGTCGCGCGCCTCGGTCATTTCGATGCCGATAAACAAAAATTCCTGGCCAATTTGAATGTCATGCTCTTTACGCCTTGCCTTAGTATGCTACTCTCTCCCACTTTGCGCTCTACTGTTGGATCGCAACCTAACCGTCATTCTCTTAGTCTTCACCAAATTAGCTTCCCAACTCAACGCTGAAAAGCTGTCCGATCTCGCCATCATTCCCGCCATCTTCATCGTACAAACGCTCGTATCATGGATAGTCTCGATTCTCGTTGCCAAAGGATTCCGATTCAACAAGCGAGCCTCCAACTTTGTCACAGCCATGGGCGTCTTCGGCAACTCTAATTCGCTGCCAATCTCCCTTGTGCTCTCCCTGTCGCAGACGATCAAAGGGCTCCACTGGGACAGGATACCCGGCGACAATGATGACGAAGTCGGCGCGCGCGGCATCTTGTATCTCCTAATCTTCCAGCAGCTTGGTCAACTTGTCAGATGGAGCTGGGGATATCACGTTCTGCTAGCTACCAAAGACAAGTACCCAGAATATCAGGACGAATTAGTGGAGGAGGGCCAGTACAGATACAGTGACGAAGAACCAAGCGAACAGGAGCCCGAGATTCTCATTGGTGGCCTGGATGGTGACACTGAAGATGACCGCGAGAGCAATGATTCTGAAGATTACATACCTGCTGGACGCACGCCTCTTGCAAACACCTCTCGGGCTTCTCTGGCCGGCTCCACAGTCGACGATGCCGACTTGCTGAATTTCAAAAAGGGCAACTATGCTGCGAATGGACATGGACTTGCTAATAATGGCCTGGAAGATGACATTCTTTCATTTCCCCGGATCCGTCTTCAGGATGAAACTGAAGTCGAGCAAGGAGCTGTTGGCCACATCAAGAGACGATTGACTTCTCTCAGTGATCGTTCAGTTGGTGCCATGGCTCGCCAGTATCAGCGGCTCCCTCAGCCTGTACAGACCGTCCTCTCCTTCATCTCTACGTCAGTCGCCAAGTCGGTCAACTTCGCTTGGGAGTTCATGAATCCCCCTCTGTGGGCTATGCTCATTGCTGTCATCGTTGCGTCTGTCCCGCGACTTCAGCAATTGTTTTTCGAGGAGGGTTCATTTGTCAAGAACAGTGTCACCAACGCGGTTCAGTCTAGTGGAGGCGTCGCCGTGCCTTTGATCTTGGTTGTTCTCGGCGCCAACCTGGCTCGCAACACTGCGGCTCACGAGACCCCCGTCGACCCCGAGGAGGAAAAGATTGGAACCAAGCTCCTGATCGCCTCGCTATTGAGCAGAATGGTTTTGCCAACACTCATTATGGCGCCCATCTTGGCCCTCACCGCAAAGTACTTGCCTATCAGCATTCTTGATGACCCCATCTTCATCATCGTGTGCTTCCTGCTCACTGGTGCGCCTAGCGCGCTTCAGCTTGCGCAAATTTGCCAAATCAACAATGTGTATGAGCAGACTATGGGTAGAATCCTGTTTCAGAGCTATGTCATTTGGTAAGCCTTTCAAGATATTGATCGCTACTGTACTGTTTACTAACAAAGATGCTAGGATTCTTCCTTCTACTCTTTTCCTGGTCATGATTGCTCTCGAGGTGATCGAGTGGGCCAAGGTGTATTAATATCACTTTCACATCAGTGGATTCTTATGATAAACGAGTCTGGTTTTTTTCTTTCTATTTCTTTGCTTTTGATGGAATACATACATCGCTCGGCGTTAACGGGATGGATTGCTGTGTTGGAAGCGATATTTTAATCTAGCATATAGATACGGCATGGATTACAACAAGGGATGTGCAAACACCAAATTGTATGAGTAGGGCTGGACATCGTGGATTATGTTGCTTTTTCGGCCGATGGCGGCTTTGACGGGAGCAAAACTGGCAGATGATTAGCTTTGGAATGATGTCTTTTGTGCATTGCTATGCGAAGGAATTGTATTTGATAATGTGATTTAAATTTTACATTGAGCGACATTCTGTGCCGTGGCAACTATCTGTTGTATACGAAACATGATCGCTTTGTTTGTGACACTCTACTTGTTGAGAACGGAGCAAAGCGACTGAAGAAATGAGGTAAATGTGAGCCAGCGTGCCACGCCACCGAATTCATCAACTTTCTCCTTTTCTCCCTTTTATTTTTTTTTAAAAACTCTTGACTATTCCCGTCATCTCCGTTCCCAATATCCCAAACTACGCCTCATAAACATGAATGATATAATGACAGCCCTATGCCAAATACTATTGCTACAGCAAGGTGCCTCATCAAGCACCGCCATTGAGCACTGGAGCATCCGAAACCAGCTCCCAGTCCCTCACGGTTCCCTTCCAATCACTGATTCTCACATTCTGAATATCGACCACAATGACGCGCACCTCCTCGCCGGCCACGAAATGCCCTCCGGCGCGGTCCCCCTCGCCACCCTCGGAATTTGTCGCCGGCTGGAACAGGGGCACGCCCTCTTCAAAGGTGTTGTTCTCGAGGTGCTGCTCGACGTAGAACTTTTCCTCGGCGGAGCCAATGGGGGCTATCCGCGCGGCGCCGCCTATCGTCGCGCTGATGCTGGACATGGCGGATGTGTTGAGGTTGAGGAGCAGGGCGGCGAGGCTGGATCGGGTTTCGGGCCCGGGGGATCCGCCGGAGAGACGGCGGCCTTGGGTTGGAGGACGGTGAGAGACCCCTGGGGGGACAATAGATGGTCAGTTTACTGGGATGGAGGTTTTGATAGCAGGGAATTCCCCTTACAGTCGTGGACCAGGAGAGAGACGTTTGGGTTCGTGACGATGTTGGTCGTCTTGCGAGAGGCGGGATTGGTGGTCATGATGATGACGGGAGAAGCCGAGTAGGGCGAGGAGGGGAGGTAGGTGTAGTTCATGAGGGACACGTTGGGCACGTTATCCGTACATGTCGCCAGGTGAAGCTATTCGCAATCCGGTCAGCGCTGAATCCCCTGGCGTTGCGTGACGTCCACCAGCGTCAAACACAACATACGAATCGAGCATTTTCCAGACATTGCACCACCTCGATAGGCAGCGTGCTCGTCTGGCGCTTGTGTGTATCGCCCTCGGACGCCTCGTAGTTGAGCGGGATCTTGTCCATGGCGGCGATGCTGTATGTCGTGAAATTGAGCCGAGAGATACAGCCGTTTTCCCTCTCGTGTGACGTTCTGGGAAAGCCTTCTGTAGGCCCGATCAGCCGATGCCCTTGAAAGCTAAGAGAAATCCCGGGAGTGGGGGAAGAAAGACAAACGGTGCTTCATGGGAAGATCTGGAAAAGATACCTGACCCCGTATGGAGCATCTCCGCAAAGAACAAGTATCCTGGATTACCTAACCCCCCAGCCGTCCAAAACGGGCCAAAACGGGCATGACGTCGCGGGGAAGCTGCTCGGACCGTCTGCTGGCAAGCAATTGAGCAGCCGCGGCTACTTGCGGCATGCGGCGCTCGGCTCTATCCATCAACTACCCGGTTGAGCCTCGACAAGGCGGCCGTTCGTTGATTAATTCCTCCTCTTCAGCGTCTCCCGAATTTCATTTCTTCGACTTCCTGCCATCTCCTCCTGCCAGTCCATCTCCCGCCAGCTGCAGCCTCGTCCGTCCCGCCATGCGTTCTCTCCGCGCCAATCGCCTCTCGCTGAGGCCAGTGCCTCGATTCCTCTTCACGTCTTCAGCCCCCAAGCCCGCGGCGCTGAGCTCCGTGCTCATCGCCAACAGAGGCGAGATCGCAATCCGAATCAACAAGACCGCGGAGCGCATGGGCATCAAGGCCACCACCGTGTACACAGACGTCGACGCCAACTCGTGGCACGCCTCGTCCGGCTTCCAGTCCTTTGGCCTGGGCCCGGCAAACGGCTACCTGGACGGCGAGAAGATCATCGCCCTGGCCAAGAAGCATGGCATCCAGGCGCTGCACCCGGGCTATGGCTTCTTATCTGAGAACTACAAGTTCGTTGAGCGGTGCGAGGAGGAGGGCATCGTCTTTGTTGGCCCGCCTGCCACCGCAATGGCCGATATGGGCAACAAGGCGCGGAGCAAGGAGATTATGAATGCGGCCAACGTGCCTTGCGTTCCTGGATACCACGGCTCCGAACAGGGCGAGGCTGAATTGCTCGCATATGCCAAAGAAATCACCTTCCCCGTCCTCCTCAAGAGCGTGCGAGGCGGCGGTGGCAAGGGCATGCGAATCGTCATGAAGGAGGATGAGTTCCTCACCCAGTTAAAGAGTGCCAGAGCCGAGGCCAAAGCTTCCTTTGGCGACGGCGGAGAGGTCATGCTCGTCGAGAAATACATTGTCCGCCCGCGACACGTCGAGGTCCAGGTCTTCGCCGACAAGCACGGCAACACCGTCGCCCTTGGTGAGCGAGACTGCAGCGTCCAGCGACGACACCAAAAGGTTCTCGAAGAATCGCCCGCCCCTGATCTCGACGAGGTCACCAGACAAGATCTTTGGGACAAGGCAAGGAAGGCCGCCGAGGCCGTGGGCTACGTTGGTGCCGGAACAGTTGAATTCATCCTCGACAAGGACAGCGGCAAGTTCTACTTTATGGAGATGAACACGCGGTTGCAGGTCGAGCATCCCGTCACCGAGATGGTCACCGGCCTGGACCTTGTCGAGTGGCAGTTCCGCATCGCCGCCGGCGAGAAGCTGCCTCTGACCCAGGCCGAGGTCGAAGAGCAGATAAACCAGCGAGGCGCCGCCATTGAGGCCCGTATCTACGCTGAGAACCCCGAGAAGGGCTTCATGCCCGATTCCGGCAAGCTCGTCCACGCCGTCCTGCTGGACGCTGCCAAGAACGATCCCGATATCCGTCTCGACTGGGGCTTCGGCTCCGGCAGCGTCGTCTCGGAGGCGTACGACGGCATGATTGCCAAGCTCATCGTCCGAGGCGACGACCGCGAGACTACCATTGCCAAGCTCGCCTCCGCCCTACGCAACTTTGAAATCGTCGGCCTAAGCACCAACGTCGAGTTCCTCAAGAGAATGTGCGAGTCCGAGGCCTTCATTGCCGGCGACGTCGAGACCGGCTTCATCGACAAGTGGAGAGAGGAGCTCTTCAAGCCCAGACGCATCAACAACGAGGTCTTTGCCCAGGCTGCGCTTGGCGTCCTGAGCAACCAGCTGCAGAGCATCGGCTCCAGCCCGCACGGCCAGTCACTCGGCTTCGGCAACACAAACTCGACCAGCGAACGCAAGCTCGCCTTCAAGGTCCTCGACGGCTACAGCGACAAGGAGGGCGAGGTCGTCGAGGCCGCCGTCTCGCAGACCGGCCACAACCTCTACAGCGTGACCATCTCCCGCAAGGGCGAGGAGCCCCAGCTCTTTAGCAGCATCATCAGCGAGCCTACCATTGAGGGCGAGGTGATTAAGCTCAAGTCCCGGCTCCCCGCCGAGAGGATCGAGTCCACCGTCGTTCCCCAGGAGAATGGCACCGAGACCAAGCTGGCCATCTTCCAGCACGGACTCAAGACGGACCTGGCCCTGCTGCCGCCGTCGTGGTACGAGAAGGCATTGGGACTGAAGGAGATGACTGCCTCTGTGGCAGCACCCATGCCGTGCAAGATCTTGAAGAATGAGGTCACGGAGGGACAGACTGTGAAGAAGGGCGAACCGCTTGTTGTGTAAGTTTGAATGTTTGTCCATCATTCTCCTTTCACAATGTCACTAACAAAAATCTGTATAGCATCGAATCCATGAAGATGGAAACAGTCATTCGATCGCCGCAGGACGGTGTCATCAAGAAGCTCGCTCACAAAGAAGGAGTAAGTCCATACCATGCAGCATCTCTACATCATTCCACGTGCCTCCCTTTTTAGCTAACAGATCATCTCCACCTTAGGATATCTGCAAAGCCGGAACCGTTCTTGTCTTGTTCGAAGAAGACGCTAGCAAAGAGGAATCATCATAAATGGGATAAACGAAGGGCGTTTTACGGTGGTCATGAATCTTGTGTATATTTGTTCATTTTTTTTTTTGGCGAGACATTTCCATCTGTTGGATCGATGGCATTGTAGCGAGAAATAAGAAAGAAAGAAAAGTCATCCTACCTCTCTTCGTTTGCTTATTTCTGCTGTGGTGGAGTGACAATGTCTGTAGTCTGTAACATTTTTCCTGGTGTTTTCTCTGAAAACGCCAACCATTCTCAAGTGATCCATCGATTAAAAAAGATAAATAAGCCCAACCAAACTCCTCATAATAAAATATATCGTCGTTACTCGTTACATCATGATCGCATAACCAGTCCTCGTCAAGCTAACCGTGCAAGCTCTGAGATAAACTTACAGCGAGATACTAACCATCCATATTTAAGCAAAGCCGGCCCCAATATCCTTCGTCGAAATGTAGCAAAGCGGTCGAAACTAACCCTCAAAAAAAATCATTTATAAAACGCCGTGTTATTTTGTCTGCATTTCTGCGTATGTGGCAGGTAAATGCCTGCTCATCCGTGACTGCTTGGCCGCTTCTCGGATGCGCTTCCACCAGTCCTTGACGCGCCGCGGCCAGCTGGGATCCGTAGGCGAGACGTAGGAACAGAAATTGTTGAGAAGATCCTGTGTCGAAGGGTATCAATAAGCGAGATGACTTTTTCCAGATTGGATTGGGGAGGGGGTCTTTTTTTTGGCCCCCTCTCCCCTTTCACCACCGTGATATTTCCATCATTAATTGTATCCGCCCGGTCGGTGCGAAAATAAGAAATAGCCAAAAGGGGGTGAAAAAGCTTACCTCTTCTTTCGCCAAGGTGATGAACCCTAGCACAAAGGCTACCCACGCCAGTGTCCCCTTGGTGTTGAGAAATTGGTTGCCGCCTCGAAATTCTATCGTCCCGGTACACCGCCGCCTCCTGCGGTGCGGATAGATGTTCTGGAAATTCCAAAGAACATATCGGTTGCCTTGCATGTAGTGGCATAAATCCGCCTTTGTGCTCTGGGATCGAATCTCAGCAGCCACCTTGCGCAGCGTGCCGACGCTCTTCCCCCAGCCCAGCGTCTTGTTCAGCCCGGAATCGAGGCTCTGGCTGTTGAGACGGCAGTAGTGATTGTCGCGACGGGTGGTGGGCAAGATTTCTGCAACGTAGTCTTCATAAACGACAGTTGCAAAGGCAATCTTCTTGAGAGTCCTGAGCGAGAACTTGTTTTTGAGGTTGACGGGCGTGACATGAACATGCCCACCACACGAGACGTCTTCCTGAGGCTTGAAGTGTACGCGCATGGCCTCCCAAAAGTCGGATATGATAGGGCTCACACCCCGCATGGTATCAAGCTTTGGGGATACAACCTCCATGCACACTTTTGCCGGTTTGCATCTGCGTCAGCGCATATTTCTCATGTGCGTGCATGATAAGATACATGAAGCACATGTACATGAATATCCCATCTTGCAGCAAGATAGATGGGTGAAAGCCGGAATTACCAACCATATGGTCGTGGCCGCTTCAGCGACCCGTCGCGTGTGACGAACCATTTCCCTCCATAATACTCGGGGTGTTTGCTGTACTTGGAGCAATCGTCGTGGACCGCTTGTATGCCCCTGTTGCGCAGCTTTTGCGCCAGTTGTCGATACCAATCCACGTTGGTGAAGCTGTCACAATTTCCATATGGCCTGGTCACAGCCTCAATCTCTACACCGAAATTGTAGTGCCTCATGCCATGGGGCATCTTGGTCAGGCTGATGAGTCGTCAAGGCGGATTCGAACCCAAAACCCGGAAAAAGATGAGGCTGAAGCTGCACTTACAGCCTGAGCAAAACAACCACAGGTCCACCAAACAAGTACGTACAGGGCTAATTTGCGAGAGGTTTGGTTGGGAAGATAAAGCGAGGGGAAAACTTGGTTGCCAGACGGGCCTAATTGAGGCCGTTGATATCTGATTCCAAGTCCATGCTTTCTAACTCGCCGGCCACGTCTTGGCTCTTCCCGTGGTTCTAGACACAATTTACCACGCTTGTGCGGATAATTGGTCGATTGATTCTGATGGGATGCAGATGCTCACATGACAACGTCGATGCTTTCGCAGCTTCTTGTTTTGTGCGACGCATAGCAACGCAGCGCTCTTCGAGCCTGTGCTTTTGTACACGGCATTACACGTACTCGTGCAAGAACGGCAGGGATCAAAGCCATGGGGCGGCATGGCCAGCAAAACTCCAGCCGCCCAGCCACCGTTGCGTTGTCAAACACCATCGTTACCCCTACCTCCTTGGACTCCTTTTGTGAACACTGCCTGTGCCTATACTGCCCTTCGCGCGGAATCCACAGGCGAACAGCGGTCCCCTATAATACGGTGGCCCTCGGTTGATGAGGTGGTGTGGAACGTATCAGCTAGGGATCGCGCTGTATGCTCCGAAGCCGGGCATGTCCGTGGCGGTCTTTCCAAACAAATTGCAAAACAGAAAAGAAGCGCCCGAGTTGGTGAGCTCATTGCCACGATTGGGGGGGCTCCTGGTCTCTCCAGTTCAAGACGTGGTGAAGTCCAATTGGTGCCTGTAATCCCATGCCCTGCAGGGCCATCGTCATTCTGTCCTTTGCTGCCCAACCTGTGGCACGGCATCAGAGATCCACAATAAGAGGCGGCCACACTTCAACGGAGCATCCTGGCTGGCTGCCGTGGAATCAACGAATCCTCGTGCCATGACGTACTTCCGCCTCGCAGTAAACATCACTGGCAACAGTTAGCAATATGTAAGACCGCGGTATTGTGCGTAAAATGTGAGCAGACAGTTCAAGCCTTCTCCGCATTCAAGCCAACCCATACTGCAGACCTTGGGTCTCAGAAGCACAACAGCTCTCGTCGTTTGGGCCACCCCGCCCATTTCCTAATTCGACCATGGAGGCCATCCGCAGCCAATCAGTGGGGAGGAAGCAGTCGAGAATGCCGGCCCAGAAAGCAGCGTCAGCGTTGTCTCTAGACCGCCGGCCAACCAAGTTATACTTTGCTTATGGGAGTAACTTGCATATCAAGCAGATGAACCGTCGTTGCCCCAATAGCAAGTTCATCGGCACAGCTCGCCTTTGTAACTACCGATGGCAGATCAACGAGCGTGGATACGCCAACGTCACCCAAGCAGAGGGACATTGGGTCGATGGACTTGTGTACGAGATTGATGACACCGACGAGGCCAAACTGGATATAAATGAGGGCGTTGCGAAAAATGCATACAACAAGCGATACATGACAGTTTTGCTCTATCGAGCACAGAGTACCTTGTATCGCCGTCCCGTCGCTTGGATTGTGGAAAAGGGCGGGCCGGCGGCGGTGGGCAGACAGGCCAGGCTTGTAGCCCAGGGGCGGCGAGAGAGCTCGTTGTCGCACTGGCAAGACGACGTTCTCATATATGTCAATCCAAACTGCACCATTGACAGTAGTCCCAAGGAGGAATATGTCAATCGGATCAATCTGGGTATTGCAGATGCCAGGGCCCTAGGCGTCGACGAGGACTACATCCGGAACTGCATCCGCCCCTTTATCCCGGAGACCACAGAAAGGCTTTCCTCGGGCCCGACATCCGGGACCCCCAAGCTCAGAGTGCTAGCAGTCGCCCGGGGTAGAAGCGCGAACTCACCCGCGCGGTCTGATGGCCGCTCTCCGGCGCGCAAAGAGCGATCGGTGAGCCGATCGAAGCAGCATTTCGAGCGGCGATCTCAATCCTGGCAACCCCCTAAGAACGAAAACGACCAGAAAAAAGACCAGGCGGCCAAGTCAAAGGTGCCACCCCTGCCCCTGCGACCACAGTCGAATCAACCCCGTGACATTCCCATCGTGGCTGTACAGGAGGTACATCTTTCGAGCTGGGGCTGGTGGCCGGCATTTTCATGAGAAATGTTAGAAGGGACCCTAGAGGCTGTGAAACCCGGGTACGGTGAAGAAAGTGTTGCAGCTTGAGGTCCATTGCCATGTAAGTGTCTAATTGCTGTGAAATCTATTATTCGTCTGTCATTGCTGTTTCGGCCAGTCCTGCTGACGCTTCTATACGATTCCAGGATTATCATAAAGATATCCCTTTTTTTTTTGGGTCCCTTTTTATTTTTTTTTATTTTTTTTCCCACTTGAATTAGCTCCATCCGCCGTCAAGGCGCAATCTGGAAGACCCTAGGGTCATAAATCAGAGCTTTGAGCGATGCCGCCTCAAGATCAGGGTCTTACTTTTGGGTGATCCATTTCGCGATGGACCGTGAGATCGTCCTTTCGATCCGTTCGCATAATCCCATAAGAGTCTAGTTAGGGTCATAGCCTTTTGTGGAATATCGCCATCTTTTTCTCCTCCGTAAACCAATACCGTGGGTCTGCAAATAATTTTTGCTGCTGATTTCTTCGCTCCTCCAACCGTCTCAACAAATAGACCAGGGGCAACATCGAACAGATAAGAAGCGTTCTTTAGAGCTTCGGACGGTTTGCCGGCATCACTTGAGCTGAGAATCGCACCGTCGTTGGCAAGATTGATACACTCATAAGTGTCCAACTTTGTTCTTGCGGTTCGCGCAGGCCACCTGAAAGTGAAGATGTTTGGTGAAAGCTGAAGTCGGTGGGCAAGATCCACTGCCGGATCAACTATGTTTGTCCGAAGAGAGCTTTGCAGTTCTGCTGCGGTTAGGTATGGCACAACAACTGATATGAGAGAGGCAAGGTCTT
The DNA here is from genome assembly GCF_033847375.1 of Trichoderma aggressivum f. europaeum. Classification (NCBI taxonomy): domain Eukaryota; kingdom Fungi; phylum Ascomycota; class Sordariomycetes; order Hypocreales; family Hypocreaceae; genus Trichoderma; species Trichoderma aggressivum. The sequence continues at coordinate 519,900 of NW_026946384.1, forward strand.
CGGTAATAAGGTTGAGATATTGTGCTCTTCTGGACTTGAAAGAGGTCTGGCTAGTCAATGCCGTGAGCGTCTCAGCCCTCCACTCTCTGCAATGCGAGATATCTATTTTTCAGATTTTATTAGCTGCCGTACTGAATAGAAATGCTTCATAGAATAGCACGTACCTCGAGGAAGCTTAGATATTGCATTCTCTAATTCATCAATCCACGCAGCAGTAGTTTCGCCGTCACCATCATCCAAAGGGCAGTAGAAAGATTTGGCAAAGAAGACCAGCCACAGGTATTGCATTATGAGTGCTCTGAAATGATATTCATCGGAATGCCAGACAGTAAGGCAGCTTGTCGCGGGCTCTCTCATTAACGATACAAATCTTGTTGATTGAGCTGGGCTTGGCTGGCAGCGGAAGTGACCACTGGCTAGATCGTCTATCACAGGCCGAATGCGATGCTCAACCCAGCGCTGAATGTTTTCGCATAGACTTCCATAGGCTTCCCGAGCTTCAGCCTCCGTGATGTCTTTCCTCAGCGAAGACGGGCGACTGGTCTGGCGCTTCGGTTCTTCGGCAGCCTTGTCTTTTTTACTAGATTGGCTTCGAGCTTGCGCGAGCTGGGCCTGCGCCTCTTTCAACTCCTGCTGTAGCGTTTCCAACTGCTTTGATAGTGCTGTATTCTCCTTTTCCTGTACTTCAAGCTCTTCCTGTCGTGAATCCAGAACTTCTTCGGTGAACTGGCGCAATCGAACTTCATCTTCCAGCTTGCTCTTGTCGTCTTGCTTGCGTGGTGTCTCTGCGTGGGTGGGTGCCATTGTTCTTTTGCTTCTTGTTCTGGAAATATAAATCTCTTGAGTGTGGTATGCTTCGAATGGTATGAAGAGAAAGAACGGAACTGGATGGGGTAGTATCGTTTTCTAGAAGTAGAAGTTTATGGAGCAAGTGGCGGGAAGGTCATCGATTTGACCACGCCCGTTATTTTTGCTGACAGTGCGTAATGGTTTCCTTTTGGCCAATACCTTGATCCTGGCGCATTGATTTGACGGCTCGGCAGAAGCGTAAATGACTCCATACAGGCTCAGTTGACTCGGGTTACCAGACAATGAACTGTCGGTGCGTAGCCTGACCATGTCATCCTGGTGGATCTTCCCCCTTACCAGCTGGATGGCGGCTGGATGGCATCTTCATGCCCGAAGCAGCAGGCATCCGTTGGGCTCCACCACGTACCCGTCGATGGGTTTTAGGGATCGGCTGTGTGCATGCAGGTCCGGGGTGCCTTGTCTGTAAAAGCGCGCGTTTATGCTCCAAGGCTGGCATTTCAATACTCGTACCAGACCAATGATTATTTGTATAACTGTTTCTGAAGCTCAATCAGTCAGCATAAGAATCCTGAGCTGGTCATTTTTTCCCATCCTAATATCTGGCGGAGCCCCAGCAAGGTTACCTGAAGCATCTCATTGGCACCATCGGGAACTGAACGGCAGCCCCCAGTTCATGACATGCCTGGATAGAGACAATGACTCTCTGCTAAGCCAGCGTATAGCGCATCCGACTATCCAAACCTGGATAATCCGCGAGCCTTCCCACCACTTGCAGGGTAGTTTTTGGCGTCACCTACACTGGCCCAAGAATTTCCCGTACCAGGTATCTTTTTATTCTGGAAGCCGAAAAGCCTGAGCATGGGCGAAGAGAAAAGAATTGTCGTGTCAATTGACTTTGGAACCACTTTTTCAGGCGTCGCTTGGGCAGAGACGACTCAAGTAAGTCCAGAAGCAGAAGCACGCAAATGTTTCACGCCGCGCTAAAGCCTCCAAGCCGGATGTTCAGCATGTGTTATCCGACTGGCCATCTGTTGGTTCGTCCCAAAATAGTCCCAAAGTTCCGACAGAGCTGCGGAAAATAGCAACAGGGTGGCAATGGGGTTTCCAGATCCCAAAAGCGGCAAAGAGAAGTCGATTCTTCAAGTTGTGAGTTGCAGGCCGTGATAGCCATTGGCGATTTCATGCTAATCCCATGACTTGAAGGAGATTGGATGAACCGTCGGATACAAAGACTGATGGAGAGTCGGCTCAAGAACTGACAAGGGTGTATCTATCATGCCTCTACGCACATTTCATCAGCGTCTTAGAGGGCCAGATGTCCCCCAGTGTAGTGCAATCAACTCCAATGGACGTTGTTGTTACCGTTCCAGCTATTTGGTCAAATAATGCAAAGCAGGAAACGGAAAATGCAGCATCATTAGCTGGTTTCGGTGGAGAAAAGAAGATTAAGCTTATATCAGAGCCTGTTGGTGTTATTCAAGACTGCAAATCAAGGGTGACGCTAACGGTATGCAGGAAGCGGCTGCCTTATACACTGTCAAATACTTGAGCCCTTCTGTTCTGCAAACCGGTCGAAGATTTCTGGTCTGCGACGCGGGAGGAGGAACTGTTGATCTCATCACATATGAGGTTGCCAAGGTTCAGCCTCTGCAGATGAGAGAAGTCACAGAAGGCACTGGAGGGAAATGTGGGTCTTCGATGCTCAACATGAGGTTTCGACGATATCTGAAGCAGGCACACGGAGATAAATATTGGACGGATGAGCGACTTGTCATTGCCTTGAGCGATTTTGAATCGGTACGTACAATTTCGAGCGCTTTTCCGAGGATACGTTAGTCTGACTATAACCAGTTTAAGAAGGATTTTTCCCCAAGAGGTGAACCACTTACACTGAAAGTCGATCCATCTCTTGGCTTGAGACGAAATCGATTCACAATACCACAAGACGACATGACAATCAAGATATGGGACCCAATTATGAAGGACATAATTTGCTTGATCAATGAGCAGATATCAATGGCCGATGACGAAGTTGCTGCAGTTGTCCTTGTTGGTGGGTTTGGCCAAAATAGATACTTGAAAGCTCGCGTCCGCGAAGCCATCATCCCCGGAGTGCGAGTTCTTCAACCGGAGAATGGTGTCACTGCAGTAGTGAAAGGGGCTGTTATATATGGCCTTGGGAACTATCAGCCCGCGATGGCCCCCGTGGGTATTGCATCTCGAGTCGCCAGACGGTCATACGGCACCTGCCTATTGGCAAGATATGATCCGTCGAAGCATGATCGGAACGAAGCGTAAGAAAGCACGGCTCTCATATGTGTGTATTATTTAACGACATGAACAGGTTTTGGTCCGACAAAGAAGGAGAATGGGTCGTTATCGAAATGTGTTGGTTCATCCGCAAGGTATGTCGAAAGAAGACCAAATGACGATTCTTCAGTAACAAAGGCTAGGGACAATCGTATCCTGAAGGTAAACCTTCTAAGATCGAGTACCAGTGCGATATACCTGTTTTCATGGGACATAAACCACAGGCAGACATCGAAATCTTCAGCAACGATGATGAGCGTGATGCTCCAATACACATCAGTGGTACTACCAAGCGAGTAGCTACGCTGTTTCTCGATCTGCAGAAAATACCCAAATCAGCAAAGGCAGCTGCGAAGAAGAAGAAAATGGGATGGCATCGATATTATTGTCTGACTGGGGTAATTGAAGCAAGCTATGGGTCAGCAATGATAACTTACACAGTGAAGCTTGGAGGTCCGCTCGCCCTATTGTCTATCCCACAACGACTGACCTGAACATGACGTTAATCTAACATCACAATAGGTGTAACGCACGACGTTATCAAGGTTCGATACGAGTAATTCAGTCGGCTGTGCGGCTCCGAGCTTCTGCATTCCGCGATTATCATCAGAACTGCTGGTTATTTGATGAAGGCTGCACAAGGGCGTCTATATTTTTCACAAGGTGGCTTTGCTCTTTTGGTTGGTGTAATGGCTCTGTTCTTCCTAGTTGGAAATTGGACGAGAATTCCTGAAGTAGCTGAAATCCCTGATGCTCTCGTGCTGATGTAGTTGATCTTTTCTTCGTTCATGGTAAATTGTAAGTTCTCGGGTAGGTACCTACCTGCAACTTATAGAGGTTCAGGCAGGCGGAAGTGCATCACGTGATATCGCGTTCTGCCCCTCTTCGTGGTCGCGTCTCCAAGATAATCCAACATTTGTTCATCTACGCCATATCGCGACATGCGTCGCTTTCGGTGTCGGTAGCTAATGACCCGAGATCCAGATTGCCACTGTGCTTCTCGAGCGTGTGGACATGGCTGCCGACACGGGCGGGGGTGGTCCGCCGCCGTCTACTCTGGCCGCACAGCTGGTGGAAAGCATTGCAGCGTCGACCAAAGTCTCCCGAACCGATGAAAATAGTGAGCTCAAGGGGCTCTTGGCCACCATCCAGCGCGTAAAGGATAATCCAGACCTCCTCAAGTCACCGGATGATCGAATTGAGCACAACCATATGCTTATCTATGTATACTGCCGAGTGGTTCTCGAAAACATAAAGCTTGACGACCCATTTCTTGATCGAGCGAACGTACGAACCGAGTCTCAAAAGGCCATCAATTTCTTGAGATTTACAATCAAAGAAACGCCATCGGTGTTGCTACATCAGAATGAAAATCGTGGACTGCTCTTCCGTGGCCAAGAACCCCTGTGGGTTTGGCTTTTGCCGCAGCTGCTGAGACTCTTGGGGCACCCTCAGTGTCTTGAGCTGGATAGCTCCATTGAAGGATTTCTGCAGTATATTCTCCTTCTAGTTGCACGAACCGGGAGTTTGTGGAAATTGGCTCCGTTTTTGGGCCTGTATCTTCGTGCATCGTTAACATGTATGTCATCCCATTGCTGCTCTAGGCGGGGGCTAATGATTACCGAATCGCTGTAGCTCTCCTTGATCACCTCCAAAGCCCGTCTCTCCTCCCTTCTCATACAGATCTTCGTACGGATCTAGAACTTCCTCCACCCTTTGCACTTGATCAAATTTTGGCCGAAGATCGAGAGGCCACGACTAAGCGCCTATCATACTCGATTTATACAGTACGACAGGGATTGCATCTGGCGTCAAGCCTGGCGAGAGTGCTTGCATACCCCCTAACATCGCCTGATTCAGCATTTTCAAGCAGCGTGTCGCTATTGGAGAATGGACCATGGCTTATAGATTCTTATCTGGATTTGCGTCATATCCAAAAGCGATGGGAGTTACCATCCCAAAGCAATCCTCTTCCGCTTGCCGAGTTGACTATGGAAATCATCAAATCCTCGATTACTAGTGATCACCCCAGTGCTTCGCTTATTGAGAAATCGTGTGCTCTCCTCATTCTGCTCTGCAGCGAGATGATTTCACCCCCTGACGAGCTGGTTCAACCAACTCCCATTGGCGATCAGGCCAGGTCAACCTACTGCATGGCTCTTATAAGCATTGCTCAAGTATCCTTAAAGTCCTACTCGATAGGCCGCTTCGCAGCGTCGAAACTTGTTCAGGAACTCGTTTTACTGTCATCGCAATACTCGACTATTGGAGAAGATACAGATATTTGGGTAAGTGATGTGCACTTGATATGAAGACTGCTTTCCGTACTAATGAGCCTCAAGCGAAGTGTGGCATTTCTAAGACAATCAATTGGCTCTTTAGCGCAGGAATCACAGGAATCCTTCCAGGATAGTATACACCCGTCAAAGTTTCAGGATGCCGAGCTTCGAAAGTGCATTCAGGATCTTCACCTAAACTATGATGCCCCTAACCATGCGACAAACGCGAAGAAAAAACGAAAGCTCTCAGAAGAATCAACAGATTTTCTGACGATTCTAACACATGGTATATTTGAAACCCTTCATGTAACTCCACCATCAGACGATGACGTGGTGTTGCTCGAGGAGATCTTCCTGTAAGTTTTCTATGCCGCTATTGCATTATTAATCTGATGCATAGATAGGGATGGCTATGAAAAATGCAACCAGTCAAGCCAGTCTCTGGCTCTGGATCTTTTATCTCGGATATGTTGTGTGGTTGATAATAATACACGAATGAAGGGCTCGTTGGATTCTGGTTCAGCTCCTACAACGTGCCCCATCTGTGACGAGGGCTCTTCTAGCACACCGATGATTTCGTCTCACAATGCGAAAGGCGAAGCCAGACAAATATTCTCCAAAGTAATTCGCCTACCATCATTCTCAGAATCTAGACGGCCTCGAATAGCCGCTATGATTACTCTCCGAAGGCTTATATTGCACTGCGAGGATGCATCCTTTCTGAATTTGGAAACCTCTGGCCCGGGACAATGGTGTCTCCAGTCGCTGAACAGTTCCATAAGGGAACTTCGCATCTCAGCAGGAAGAACCTTGGCGCTTTTTATGCCCCAAAAGCCAACGCATAATATGGATGAAGCGCTGCTCTCGCGGAATCGAATGAATTCTATCGCTCTTCTAAGGTCAGCGTCAGAGGTAGATCCACCCCTCTTAATCGAAACTCGAATTCTAGCCTGGGGCCAACTTGGCAGAGTCGTGACCGAAGATGAGCTAAACTTGGTCCTGATAAAGCTCTTGGAATACCTGGGCAGTAGTAATAACATCGAATCGGCATTTGCTTTTAATGAGTTGCTAAGTCTCGCTGAGGCTCGGCGTTCCACGCCTCGTCGCCTCTTTGAGCCGTTCTGGAAGAGTCTTGCCTACATGGCAACCAAGGACATAGTTCAGCGGCCACAACGAAGTCGGGCCATAGCAGAACTACTACAAATATCCGTTAATGAGCTACTGCTTCTTATTCAGTCTCACGCACTCCCATGGCTTGTCTTGGACAAACGCAAAGATGTGATTCAAAAGATTGCGGAAGCACGTCAGGAGACGGAAATCTGGCGTCCCCTTATGGACAGTCACAATACAGCCTCAGTATTATCGCTTCTGATGATGCAGGAGTCGGACAATATTGAAGAATTCGTCAAATCTAGCCTAGATGAAATATCTCCTCATTTTCACGCTCTCAGCCTTGCCGATATTGTTCAGTCAGAGCCTGTGCTGACTGCTATAGAGCTCTTAAAGGCTGCAGCAGACGCCGATGCGCCGCGTAAGCGCCAGGTCTGTTTTCTAATTCCCAAAGGCATTCCGTTTATGACTGGTACTAACGACAACTAGATACAAAAAGCTTTAGCCATGATGGCATCTATGGTTTTAGGATCTGTCAAGGAGACAAGAAATAAGAAGGCTGATCAAGTGGGCCGATTTCTACAGTCGCACCTTCTCGGACTTATGGCTCGATTTACAGATGTTATAAATGATTCAATCTCAATTTATCCCCAGGTGATGGAGCAAAGAAGCTACATTCGTACGCTGGAGGAAATGATTCGAATTTGCCAAACATATGCAAGAATTGCCCGCCCTCAGGTACGTCACGACTAAACGGGTAAATCACCACAGATCCACTGATTACAAGTATAGATATCTGCCTGTCTTTTGTCCGCTGCGTCTCAAGATTCGCTGCGCGAGCCAGCGATTTCATGCTGGGCGGCAATGCTCAAATACTTTGACGAGGAAGACGTTGAGGCTTTACTTGAGGCCACTTTTTTCATTGTGAAGCGCTACTGGCTCGAGCTAAAGCCCGCGGCGATGGCCATAATAAGAGATATGCTTGATAATCTGCTGGGGAAATATGAGCATGTTGTGAAAAAGCACATCGCGAAGCTTCCATCTCTATCGCATGTTGAAGCTCTAAGTGATATCGAAGCTAAGCTCAATGGTTTTCGATCGCCTCTAGCCCTTGAAGAAACTTTGGGGGTGTTTTCACGCAGAATTGGCCACGACTATTCCGGCGTTGTCCACCAAGCGTTAATCGACCTGGTACCATATTTGCGAGATAATCAAAGTTCTCTCTATACCTCCGCTATCAGTCAACGACCAGACAGCATGATTGCCACACTACTACGGGCTCTCTTGGACTGCGCGTGCAAATACAATGGGGTTCATATCGACATTACACGGCTCTGCGTTGAATGTGTTGGGCTTATTGGTTGTTTGGACTCGAACCGAACCGAAGCAGTCCGGGAGCAACGGTCCATTGTGGTGTTGGATAACTTTGAAGTGATGGAAGAAGCCACTGACTTTGTACTCTTCCTGCTTCAAGAGGTGTTGGTGCCATCGTTTTTATCTACTACCGACATGAAGCTTCAGGGGTTTCTATCTTACGCTATGCAGGAGCTGCTTGAAAGATGCGAAATTAGGTCAGCTTGTGCCAGTCACGCCGCTGGAACTGGCGGCGGCGACATACATCGAAAATGGATGACACTGCCCGAATACGTGAGGGAAGTGGTTGCGCCGTTTCTAAACTCAAGATATATGGTGGCACCGATGAATCCTCAAGCCGTGGGGTACCCGATATTTCATCCAGGGAGACTCTATGGCAATTGGTTGCGAGCGTTCGTTGTAGATCTCCTACGAAAGGGGCAGCATCCATACGCTGATATGATCTTTGAACCTCTAACACGAATTATCCGTGTCAAGGATCTGTCTACGGCGGAGTTTTTGTTCCCTTACCTAGTGCTGCATGTCCTATTGGGACCCAGGAGCAGCCAGACAGAAAAGGATCAAATTCTTGGGGAAATTATGCAAATTTTGAAATGTCAACTCTCTCCGGACGCAACCTACCAAGAAAAAGAAGACATGAAGCGGTTTTGTCATGTAAGTTTGTTGTTGACCAGGAGGTAGAGAATCCATAAACTAACGGCCATATAGCTTGTTTTCCGGTTCCTCGACTATGCTATGAGATGGATTCATGCTAAGCGATCCGGTCGGTTAACTGGAACCGCGAAAGAGAATGTGTCTAGAATCCAGGCCATGCTGGATAGCATTCCCGCCGAGCTAATATCGCAGCGCGCAATCGACTGTAATGAGTATGCTCGGGCTCTCTTTCATCTAGAGCAACATGGACAAAAGATGGACCAGGTTTACAGGCAGCCCGGTGATCGTGCACGTCTCTTACAGCAGCTACAAGATATATATGCCAATATCGATGAGCCAGACGGACTTGAGGGTATCTCAGCCCATTTACATGTCTTGGACATTAACCAACAGATCTTGAGTCATAAGAAAGCAGGACGATGGACTGCAGCGCAGACTTGGTATGAGATGCAGCTTGCTGAAAACCCAGATAACGCAGAGGTGCAAATAGATTTGCTCAATTGTCTTAAACAAGCGGGCCAGCATGGTATGTTCCAGATGTATCTCGCTGAGAACTGCGGATGCTAACAATAGACAGACGTTCTGCTCAACCACGTTGAAGGGTTGAGGACAGACTCACTGAGTAATGATAACAGGATCATGCCTTTTGCAATCGAAGCCGCTTGGGTTACAGGGCGTTGGGAGAGCTTGGAAAAATTCATCAACAGGTTTCAAGGCAACGTCTTGCAGGACTTTAACATGTCTTTAGGGGTTCTCTTTGAATCCCTATATAAAAGCGCTCCTACACAGACATTCGGCGAGACCGCCAAGATGATGAAAGAGAATATTGCTCTATCAATGACAACGTCAACAACCACGTCGCTCCAAGCAGCACATGAAATAATGTTGAAATGTCACGTTCTTACGGATTTAGAAATCATCATTGGGGCTAAAGCTGAAAGCGATGAGGACCGTATGAAGACAATGTCTCTTCTGGAAGGCCGGTGCGAAATTATCGGAGCATACTTCAACGATAGGCAATACGTGTTGGGTATACAAAGAGCTGCCATGCAGCTCTTACGGTAAGCTTTGTCCGCTCAAGCCCCCTATCGAAGTACCGTTGCTGATATGATGAGTTTTTAGACCGACATTCTCCGATCTTGATATTTCTGGGCTGTGGTTAGCCAGTTCTCGGCTTGCTAGGAAGACAAATTCCTTGCACCAGTCATTCAATGCAGTGCTGCATGCTTCTCAGCTCGGAGATGATGCAGCTACTATCGAGAACGCAAAGCTGCTCTTCAGAGATTCTCATCACCGCAAGGCTATCCAACTTCTCCAGGGAGCCATTGAACAGAATAAATTCATGACGAATTCACGATCATCGCTTAGTATTGGATCGGCAAGCAACTTGAATGCCCATCAAAAGCTGCTCACAGCTCGTGCACAGCTTTTGCTGGCGAAATGGCTTGATGCTGCGGGTCAGACACACGCAGGCGCTCTCCGCGAAAAATATCAGCAGCCACCCAAGACGTATTCCACATGGGAGAAGGGCCATTATTACCTTGGTCGGCATTACAAGAAGATACTGGAATCCGAACAGCCGTTGAAGGTAGATGATCAAAGCGACAATTATGTCACTGGCGAAATTGCTAGGCTCGTTATCGAGAACTACGTGCGGTCTCTGAACTCGGGGACCAAATACCTATACCAAACTCTTCCAAGGATACTCACGCTCTGGCTTGACCTCGGGGCACAGGTTGATAAGGCACCGGAGGGTAAAGTTTCGCTGTCTCGAGAACTTCACAAGCGGAGACTCGAGCAACTCGGTCTGCTGCATTCATTTCTGGACAAGTATATACATCGCCTGCCAGCCTATATATTCTACACAGCGCTGTCGCAGATTGTCGCTCGTATAGCGCACCCCAACGCCAACGTCTTTGAGCGGTTGACAAACATTATTGTGAAGGTTGTGGAAGCCCATCCTCGCCAGGCATTGTGGAGTCTAATTGGCATCATGACGACTCGACGGGACTCCGAGAGAAAAGCACGCGGTTCTCAAGTCCTCCAGACTCTCCGGAATGTGTCAAAAAAAGTGGATGGCGCATCTTTTGATCTGAAATATCTAATCAGAGCGGGAGAGAAGCTGGCGGAACAACTGCTGCTGGCTTGTCACAATGGCGACTTTCACGGTAACAAAACTGTGCATGCCAGCCTGACGAAAGATTTACGATTCAATCAAAAGTGCACGCCGTGTCCCTTGGTCGTTCCCGTGGAGAGTTCGCTCACGGCGACTCTGCCAGCCGTCTCAGAGCACGTAAAGAAGCACAAGGCGTTTTCGCGTGACGTGGTGTCAATAGATTGCTTCTTGGATGAGGTGTTGGTGTTGAGCTCTCTAGCTAAACCTCGACGCCTGACAGCGCGAGGAACTGATGGGAAAACATACATGCTGCTCATCAAACCGAAAGACGACCTTCGTACAGATCAGCGACTAATGGAGTTCAATGGTATCATCAACCGGTCCCTAAAAGGAGATGCTGAATCCAGCAAGAGGCAACTATATATACGGACCTACGCCGTCGTGCCACTGAACGAAGAGTGCGGCATCATCGAATGGGTACCGGGAATCAAGACGATGCGAGACATTTTGCTGAACCTCTATGCCGCACAAAAGATTCACCCAGACTACAACGCCCTTAAACAGCTGATGGAAGAGGCCTCGACGTCTGACAGCAAGGTTGGCTTATTTACAAATGACGTGCTGGGGCGTTTCCCTCCTGTGCTTCCCCTGTGGTTTGTCCAGCAATTCCCCAGCCCCTCGGCCTGGTTCAGCGCACGCTTGAGATACACTCGGTCATGCGCAGTCATGTCCATGGTCGGCACGATCCTGGGACTGGGAGATCGACATGGAGAGAACGTCAACTTGGAAGAGGGAAGCGGAGGAGTCTTTCACGTGGACTTTAACTGTTTGTTTGACAAGGGTCTCACGTTTGCCAAGCCCGAGCGTGTGCCTTTCCGCCTGACGCACAACATGGTAGCTGCCATGGGCATTTACGGCTATGAAGGGCCATTTCGAAAGTCATCCGAGCTGACGTTGAGCATTCTTCGACAGCAAGAAGAGACGCTTGTGACTATTTTGGAAGCCTTCATTTACGATCCTACGCTGGACCTGCAGAAGGACAAGCGAGCGGCAAAGAGGAGTGAATTCGGAGTCAAGCTACAGCCGCAAAGCGTGGTTGACAGCATCAAGAGGAAGGTCAAGGGATTGCTGCCGAATGAGAGCATTCCTCTGAGCGTAGAGGGACAGGTGGAGGAGCTGATTAAACAGGCGGTCAACCCGAGGAATCTGGCGGCAATGTACATTGGATGGTGTCCATTTCTGTAGAGCGGACAAATTTATCATGGTTGGTCATTGATTGCTACGGATATGAATTTACGCTGATGGGAGCTGTATATTTGCTTGTCATGATTTGAAACGGTATGGAACCTATATTTCATTTAGCATTGGATGACATACCTACTAGGTAGATGGGTAATACAGGTAGGATCCAGCTTTGATGTTTCTGTTTGAACACATGCAGCCTGTCACTGTCACTGTCACTGTCACTGATTACGGCCGTATGCTCTGTGACGGTATCAATCACCCTGAGTTGCCCCCTATCAACCAATCAAGCATTCAACCGTCGAAAGCGCGGCCAGCCCGATGTGAATTAATTATTATTGCCGTTGTAATTATGATTATTTGCATTATTTGACTTCTTTTTATTTTTTATTTCACTGGAGCAATTCCCCTATTTATTGCACTGCTGCAAACGCAAACTGCCACACCCGTTGCATCACTGTCCGTCACTGTTTCATTGGTGGTGTGAAGCGCTGGAAGTGAGCTGAGATCAGGCTGCCTGCCTGGCCAGGTCACTTTTTTTCTCTTTACCCTTTACTGACGCGACGCGCCACCCCCAATTTCAGATAATAAACCAGCTCAGCTCCTCCCCAGCTTTTCCTTCCCACTTCAACTCCAGCAAAATCCTCCCTTTTTTTTCTCTTTCACCTTTTTGCGCCTTCATCCACCTTTTGCGTGCGGATTTGTGAACGTTTTCATCTGCATTTTCTCGCTGGTTTTCTGTGCATCTTGCGGTCGCCTGTTGCAAAAGTCTCGCTGTACTGTACGGGCCACCGACTTTTTCCCACTTCTGTCTGCATCGTCGCATTTTAGTCTGTCTGGCCTGAAGCTTGCGAAATCAGGCTCAGCAACAGATATTTGCCTCTCTTCCATCTGGTTTCACAGCGCCCGCAATTCCGCAAACATGCCTCAGTATCGTATTGGTAAGTTCCACTGGTTTCTTTGTGGCATATATATTTTCCCATCCCCCCCCCCCCCCCTATGTCTCCCTTGCGCTGTAGACATTCCTTCGGGGCGTTGCTATCAATGTGAAAACTAAACTCGCTGTACTACCATGTAGAGATTTCGCCCAGCAACCGCGCCGGCTGCAATGACACCGTGTGCAAGAAAGAAGGCGTCAAGATCTTCAAGAACGAAATAAGATTCGGCACTTGGGTCGAGATCCAGGACCGCGGTTCCTGGAAATGGAAGCACTGGTGAGCTACTTTATTATTTCGTGATCACACCGGATTTGTATATTTTCTCAAGAGCCACTAACCTCACAATCACTTTTAGGGGCTGTGTGTCTGGATCCCAGATTGCCGGTCTTCAGGAATCCTGTGGTGGTGATCCTGATAATTATGACTTTGATGCCATTGACGGCTTTGACGAACTCAAGTAAGTCAAGGCCTCTTATATATACCGACAAAGTATGCTAACACGTCATATAGTGACGAGGATGTCAAGGAGAAGATTCGACGCTGCGTGAAGCAGGGCCACATCGATGCCGAAGACTTCAAGGGCGTGAGTTTCTTTTGTGCTGTTTACATGTTGCAAATAGTGTTTTCACAATCTGACATACCGCAGGATCCTGAGAAGAACAAGTTGGGCGAGAAGGGTATTTATCTTACCGCCAAAGAAAAGGCTGCCAAGGAGAAGGCAGCGGCCCAGGTATGCCCAAGCTTCTCTGCAATCTGCTCGACGAAGTTACTCACCTTTAATAGGACGCTGGTGAAGACGAGGCTGCTCCGGCCAAGGCCAAGAAGCGAGGCGGCAAGAAGGCTGCCAACGTCGCAGATGAGCCTAAGCCTAAGAAGGCGCAGAAGCCTAAGAATGTTGAGGCAGATGAGGAACCGCCCAAGGCCAAGTCCAAGGCGAAGGCCAAGGCCAAGGATGCAAGCGAGGAAGATGCCGGACAGTCTGCTTCTGCCAAGAGAGGACGGCCAAGAAGGTCAATCACTCAGCAGGATGAAGAGGTAGAGGGCGGAGAAGCTGAGGCGCCAGCTCCGGCCAAAAAGGCCACTAAGAAGGGATCCAAGGCAAAGGCCGCCCAAGAGCAACAGCCTGAAGAGGAAACTGTGGAAGAGGAGGCAGAGGAGGAGGAGGAGGAGGTGAAGGCTACTCCTGCCAGGGCTGCGCGTGGACGGAAGACGGCGGCTTCCAAGGAGGCGGCGGATTCCAAGGCGAAGGCGGCGACGACAGACAAGGATGAAGACGCCACAACAGCCACCCCAGTCTCTGCTCCCAGGGGTCGCAAGCGTGCCGCGGCCAAGACTGAGGACGCTGAAGAGGATGAAGCCAAGCCCCTTGTTAAGAGAGGACGCAAGTCGAGCACTCCCGCCAAGAAATCTGCCCCCGAGCCAACGGAAGAAGTTGAGGCAAAGGTGGACACTCCCAAGGCGGCGCCCAAGGTCAAAGGACGGGGTCGTCCTCGCAAATCCGATGCCTCGACGGCCTAAGGTATCACTGCGAGTGGGTGCTTATGGACGTGTTACATATGGGAATTGTGCTATATAACAAAGGGGGGAATGTTTGCGTCGACTAATAGGGGGCATGGGAGAAGGTGCAGTAATTGCCCGGAGGTTGTTTCTTTTTTTTTTTCCCCTTGATGACCCCCTGCCGTTGGTCTTGGGAAGATGGACGGTTAGGTATTTAATGAGCTGTGAATGACCGGCCTGTCGTCTTAGAGAGCAAATGTTGCTTTACTTTTAGTCCTTGATGCCATCTATGGGTTGAAGAGTCGTTGTTGAAACATGCTGCCACTCGTGTACTAGATTGATATAGCATCCATTGATTGGACCTACAACTACATGTCTTGAAGGAATACATGTACGGACTAAGGCGGCAGCTAACAGCAGCTCCAACGGCCTGTCCAGTGTGTTCTAACAGATCCAGCAGATGTTCTAGCTGTTGTTCTAGCGCCTCTATAGCTACCTGTGCCTCTACAGACGCAGCTTAGCGTGGGCAGACGTCATCAGGCACACCCCGCAATGCAAAGCTGCAGCTGTGCTATCCATTTCCAATCTCTCCACTGACATTGACTAGGTATCTTACATACCTATATTTCTGTATCCGACGTCTTGCTTCTCTACAATCTACTCCGATACCAGTCGGTTATATCGCAAACCATAGTTTAGATAACCCCAAGAGACACAAACGATGTCGACAAACACGAATCCCGACCCCGCCGCCACGGCTCCGGCCTTCATCCCCCTCGAGGCCAACCCGCAGCTCCTCACAGCGCTCATCCACAAGCTCGGCGTGTCTCCCGCGCTGCAGATGCACGACGTCTATTCTCTTACTGAGCCCGAGCTGCTAGCCTTTATCCCACGCCCGGCACTGGCGCTCCTGCTCGTGTTTCCCATATCGGCGGTCTATGAGAGCCACCGGATGGCGGAGGACAGCCTGGCGACGGAGTATAACGGCACTGGCGGCACGGAGCCGGTGCTGTGGTGGAGGCAGACGATTCGGAACGCGTGCGGGATGATGGGGCTGTTGCATGCCGTGTCGAATGGGCCGGCGAGGGAGTTTATCAGTATGTTTTTGATCTTCAAAAGTCGCAGCGGGCGCATGACGTTGACGATATTATCTTAGCCGAGGGATCTACGCTCGACGAGCTCATCAAGAAAAGCACCCCGCTGCACCCCGTCGAACGCTCCAAACTGCTCGAGCAGACGCCGGCGCTGGCCGATGCGCACAAGGCGGCTGCCACCGAGGGGGATACCCCTGCGCCGGACGCTCAGGACGACGTCGACTTGCACTACGTATGCTTTGTCAAGGCTAATGACGGTGGATTGTGGGAGTTGGACGGGAGGAGGAAGGGCCCGATTCGGAGGGGAGATTTGGATAAGAATGAGGATGTGCTGAGTGAGAATGCGTTGAACCTGGGGGTGTTGAAGTTTTTGGAGAGGGAGGGTGGTGATTTGCGGTTTAGTGCCGTGGCTTTGGCTGGGACGCTGGATTAAGTATGGGATGTTTTTGTGATGCAATACAAGAGGAGTAATGTGTCTTGGGTAGGATGTTGACGATCCTGGATTTTCTTTGAGTAATCTCCTTTGTTTTCCTTGTTTTTGGAGGTCTATTGAATAAGATGACCCCAGAGAAGATATCTAGCAATAGAAACATGACGATGAAAAGGTAGATGGTATGTGCGAAAGTAGCAAGCGAAGTTGGGGCTATTCGTTCCTAGTCTGGGATATCTGTCCACCTCATTTATCGTAGAGTACCTATATTAGCTTACGGAAACTCTTCACAGTGCGTTTAGACTTCTCTTTTACATACGCATTCTTTCTCATGGGTTTGTAAGTTTGCAAAACAAGTCTCAGCGTCTCTATCCTCGCTGTTAGTGCACCTGCTGTTGTTCTTGCTACTTCTGCGAGACAATTAATCTCACATCTCGGAGTGTTCAGCTTACATATGAGTATAGTGAGTCCCCATGAGATAGATTGTGCATGGGAATAAGTGGAGAGAGTGATGTTGACTTGATGTTGATGCTGCCTCATTAGGGAGGGTGAGATGAGGCCGAGTTGTCTGTGGAGATGCATGTGGACTCAGGCCTGCCTCTCACTTTCTATGCATGTTCTTGACGTGCTTGCTAGACACATGGAATCCAAGGGTGACTGTATTAGGTGTGGCAGCTTTGAACTCACTCTTACTTGAGGGTTTAGATATATATGCCGGGTGCTATGTATAGGCGTATATCGAGGCAGTTTAGTGTGTAAAGGCGCGAGCCGCAGTCGGAACAGGGATGTTAAACAAAAGGTTTGTTTCATCTCGAGTGTTTTTGCCTGGCTAAATATAAAAGGACCTTGACGTGGCAAGCTGCCAAAAATTCTGCAACGTGCAGGCCGGCATCTCGCAGGGACCACGACAATAAACTGGCCATCTTGACTTTTGACCTTACTCACTGCAACCAAAGTTTTCACATCTTACATACATCAACTTCACAGACACACAGTGAAAAAAAGAAAAGCAATCCGTTTATATATCACATCTCAGTTTAATTTGTTTTTGTTCTTGTTCCGCAGGCATCGGACTTTTTAGCCATTTAACCCCTTCACCCCCCCAGGCGATTAAAGTTATTGCCGTTTTGGGATGGCGTTGCTCGCGGCAGATCAAAATCGCCAAGACAAACAGGCACATGGATTAATAGGGATTAAAAACGGTTATGGATTATGCTTTTTTTTTTTCCATAGCCTGACGTCACTTTTTTCGCCAAGATTTTTTTCAAGGGTTCAAAAATCATCGCGATGACACTCTCGACTTTTCTTTTTTTTTTAACATAAACGAACGTTGATGAGCAAAAACCGTTGAAAATAATGATCTGATCTGAAATTATGGGGGTTGTGTTTCTTTGTTGGAGAAGAGATGATGTAAAAAAACGTGGGAACAATAGCCACATCTCCACAGAATAGCATCATGGTTACGCCAAAGACTTGTCGAAAGTCTCCAGTACATGACGTCAAGTGAGTGTGATGACGGAGTAATAAAGTTCAAAATCAATGAATTATAAAGAAACCGAGCTTTCCGCTGTATGCCAATTGGCAAAAAGTCTATTCTCCAATCTCTAAGAGAAAAAAGAGCAAAGCATCAACCAACACCAAACGAAGGTCCACTTCAAACAAGTCAAAAAAGACACACAAACACACATCATGCCTCGCCAAGGAGACGGTTCAAGCGACAATGGCCCCTTTGAGGAGGCCGATCACAACATTGGCCACGGCGTCACCGAAGAAGATGTAAGTTTATCCTCAAATCGATTGAAAAACAACAGCAAGAAACCTGGTTCTAACAACTTGGTATATAGAACTCAAAGGACAAGACTGCGCCTCTGCCAGAGGGCCTGCACGAGAAAGGCGCTGGCCTTGAAGGCATGAACGCGAGCGGAGGACAGAGCCAAGGCATCAAGAAGGGCCCCAACGTTGGCCAGGGCGGAAGGGGAAGCACCAATTGATGGATGAAGATGACATGGAAATTGTAATATATATATATACATGGAACTTATCCTGACATTGAAGCGATGAAGAAATAAACCAAAAAAAAATCAAATAAAACAAAAAAAGATGACAACCAATCCATGATGCATTATACAAAGAAACCAACCCCCGGTCTATATCATATACATTATATATTATTTCATTCATGCTGGCCCAATGGCTCTCTCTTCACTCAGTCAAGCTCTTGTTCCATCGCTGGAAAAACTGATCCTTCCACGTCGGCATGCACCGCACCGTATCCGGAGGCCCCTCCCACTCGATCCTGTCGCTCCTCTCGTCGTGGTTGGCGACATTGTCCGACACGAAGCCTTTCAGCTTCTTGAGCTTCCGGCCGTTGGTGATGCTGTACTCGAGGTTGACGCTGGGGACGACCGCAATCTTGCCGTAGCCTCGCCACCACATGTCCTTGCAGAACAGCACGGGCTCGCCCTGGAAGCACTCGCCCGTCTTGTCGTAGTTTGTCCGGAACTTGAGGCCCTCGGCAATGGGCTGGGCGCTGAAGACGGTGGCGCCGTTCCAGCACGCAAAGGCCTGGAAAGGGCGCATCGATTCAAAGCGGGATTTCGTGTCCGGCGCGTTCCAAAAGAGGTTGTGAGCCTCGCCCCAGTTGCCGTTGGACGGGATGTGGAAGAAGGAGTCGCCGTTGATGCCTCGCGCGATCCAGACGTCGTAAAAGGTGGGATCGTCGCCCGAGTACGTCCAGTCCATGGCGCACGTCATGTCGGCGTTGAGCGTCTTCTTCTGCAGAATCAGCTCGAGGATGTCCTCGGGGCACGCCGCCACGTCGTTGAGGAAGATGACGCTGGCGTCGTCCGCCATGGGCAGCGTCCCCTGGTAGATGGGCTCCAGGGGCATGTTTCGCAGCGCGGCGAGCTTGGCGATGCGGTTGCCCTCGGCCGAGTGGACCGTGGACGAGTTGTAGATGTAAGTGACGCCCAGGGCCTCGAGGCTGGGCCGGAGGGCGGCGAGCACGTCTCCGGTGCCGTCGGGGGAGTCTCCCTCTACAATGGAGAGGGCACATGACTGAGGGCCGAGGAACTGGATGACCTCGACGATGCTGCCGATGAGACGGGGGAGTAGTTTGATGCAGTTTCTCAAGTCGAGGGCGAAGAAGTACCGGATCTCGACGTCGGGGTTTATGTGCGATAGTGAGCGAGGAAGAGCAGCGGGAGGAGTACTGGAAGGCGATGGTGATGACGGCGAGTCTGGTAGAGATGAAGCCAGCGATGAGTCTGAAGCTGAAGCTGAAGCTGAGGGTGAGGGCGAAGATGTGGACAGAGAGGAATGAGGCGATGAGGATAGCGGCAGAGAGGAAGACGAGGACGGATACGTCGAAGAGGATGGCACCGGAGGAGGCGAAGACGGTGCCGGTCGTTTCGGTGAAGGCTTTCCAGACTTGAGGGACTTGTAACGTGTCACGTTGAGGGCCGGGCATTCGAGATTGGCCAGCCTCGAGGTCGGCTTGACGCTATAGATGGCCTCGAGGTACTCGCTAATGTTTTCCGCCGGCAGGATTGCGCCTGGGACAGTTCAGGTCAGAGCCTCGTTCTCGTTCCCCCCCAATTGCACTGTGTCTGGTCTGCGCCGAGCTTTCTTTCCCTTACTTACCATTGTGTATAACCTCCTTGGAGAGCTGCTTGTAGGGGATCGGGCGTCTCTGCGAGCTGGGGAACCACGACAGGCGATCGCGCCCAATGTATAAGCTCCCAAGCAGCAGAAGAACTATAAACGGAGCCGCCACCAACGGCAACCTTGTTCTACGCATTTCAAGGGGGAAGAAAAGACTTGGCACCGCGAAAGAAGAAGAGAGGGTAAAGGGGGAGGAAAGATGTAAGAAACCCTTCTTCGACTTCTCGGGAGCAAAAGTGTTTTTGACGGAAAAAAAAGGCTTATTGGTTTAAAAAGGAAAAAAAGTCAAAAAACCAGAACAAGGGCGGCGTGTCCACGATAGGAGAAGAACAGGAACAAGTCCAGCCACAGGAGAGCTCCAAAAAAGAAGGGTTATGGCAGAGAGAGAGAGAGGCTGTGTAAGAATATCTGCTGCTTGACTGCTTTGATTTGGATCCTTCGGCTATCGGACAGCAAGGCGGTGGGTCGTCGATGTGGTGATAGTATTCGCAACTTCTCAAGTGCTTACTTTTTGCTCAACCGGATAGGATAGTACTCGTAATAGTAATATATGCGAGGAGTAATTAGGTCAGAGAACTGCGGCAGCATTTGCTTTTGCTTTTGCTTGTTGGGTTCCTTGCAAAAAAAAAAAAAAAAAAAGCCAAAGTGGACTCTGGGCCAGCGGATACGCCGGGCTGATACGAGGAAATTCCATGTCAAGCATCGCACGGCTTTTTATGCACCTGGCGAACCTTTGGGGATGGATGGACTGACTGACTTGAAGCGGAATAGGCCAATGCAGTGGACAGCTGCGAGACAAGACACGGTGTGACAGCATCTCGCTTCCTGCGCACTCGCATAGGAGGAGAGAGAAGCAGAAGCAGAAGCAGCAGAGCGAGGGGAGTGTTTTGTTCTGGCCCTTGTCTTGTCTTGCCTGTCTGTGATGCAACTCCTCCTCCTCCTCCTCCTCCTCCATCACCACCATCCTCCATCACCACCATCCTCCATCACCACCATCCTCCATCACCATCTCTTTTGCTTTTTTATTCACTCACCCTCAGGCAGCCCAGCTCGCAAATCTCGTATACCAACTAGCCCCAGAAAAAAGAAACCCTGGACACTTTCCCAACCATCTGGAACGGCCTCTCCAGCGGCAGGATACGAGATCAAGCTCAGGGCGATTGGCCGCCTCGAGCCGTGGGCAAGGGCTATTTGGCGTCAGGCTAAGCCCCCCACTGGTCAAGCCGAGCTGTCTCCAGAGCATGGGGCTTGGGGGGAAAAGACGCCACTTCAGCCCTTTTGTCCGCAGGTGCTACGGATATTACATGTGAATGAAACGGAAGGGGAAAAGAAAGAAGGAAGAAGAGATGGGAAAATAATCCGTGGGCTACGCGCGCATCAGGCACAGCACGGCGAGCAAGGGGTCTTTGTTGTCTTTTGGGCTTAGCCACACTTCAACTCTGTCGGACAATCTCGTGACAGCAGCGAAAAGGGCGGGCTAACTGTGGCGAGCTTCCATTCTCATCTCATTGTCATTGTCATTGTCATTGTCACTTCTCACGGTAACACGTTGTTTTTCCCACCACGAGAGGGCATGGCATCACATCACCTGTTGGAGGCGGATTGGTCGACGTTGGGGGGGGGGGCATCGTGGCAAGCTGTTGTTTATGCCGCACAATGGCTGAATGGACAGACAGACAGACAGACAGACAGACAGACAGAGAGAAACAGAGACAGCGAAAACGGGGTGCTGTTTGCGAATGTCTGAGATGCTAACGAGACCCTTGTCCGCTGTTATCGGGCAGACTAGCCCAGGACGGGAAGAACAAATGCTTGTTTTTTTCTCTTGGATACGAGGGGTGTAGAGGGTGTGGATCCAACCTTATGTACATACTGCCGTTCGAGTCAAAAGTTCACAAGTGCAAAAGGTTTGTCGGAGAGAGACATGAGATGGCGTCGTGACAAAAGGTCTATAGACATCAATTGGATCGATCGTTACATAACACTCAATCAGACGATTGATTGGTCTGGTGGTCTAGTGGTATGATTCTCGCTTAGGGAAAACCCTACAGCTGATATGCGAGAGGTCCCGGGTTCAATCCCCGGCCAGACCCTTTCTTTTTTTACTTCTTCTCTCTTTCTTCTCTTTTTCGTTCTTCCTTTCCAGCTGGGTGGGTTAGTTTAGCTGCGGCGATTGCCTCATTGGGTAAAAGATCTATAAAAAGCACCAGACTCCATCCGTACCTGTCAGTGCTCACTCATCCATCCCCATCCCGTACAAGGACGAATAAAAAGGCCAGCAGAAATTTCTCTCTTTGAGCTCGGCGGTTTTGCCCTTGTCAACCAGACGAACCAATCGTTCAACTCTTATCCGTCACTAGTTGCCGGCGATTGTCTCATCAATGCAGGTTATTAAATCATACAGGCAGGGGTGGAACAAAGGGTTATACGAGGTTGATACTATCTCGAGTTGATTCATTGCTACCCAACTAAACTCCCTCAGACCATGTGTATGCAAAGACTCATTGTTTTTTAAATTAATTTTCAATCAAAAAAAAAAAAACTCCCTCACTCATATCACAGTCTCCTTCGGCGGTTACTCGAAATGCTTCGGCCCCCGGACATGAAGTATCCGCGAGCTGCCCGCGGATACGAGTACACATGATGAGTCCGTCTCGTCGGCGCCTCTTGGCCCGCACCCGCGCGAGGCGGAACTCTCCCAGCTGCCGCTGCCGCAGATGAAGAAGAGCCCTGGCCAACCGCGGCATGAGTAGAAGTGGCAGCGTTGCTGTTGCTGTTGCTCCGGAATACGCGTGACTGTGACCGGCGCTGGACGTCTTCCAGCACGCGGATCCACGATCGAAAATGGCGGAGGTTTTCTTCCTCCTGGTGAAGCCTTCTGGTCGTGGCCACGATGCGCTCCGTGAGGCTGCGATAAGCAGCGGGCGTTGCCGTGGTGTTGTTGTTGTTGTTGTTGTTTGTGTTTGTGTTGTTTCGAGACGAAATGCCGTTGCCTTGCTGCCGGGTTTCGCCGCGTCTGTGCTGTCCGTGGCGGTGATGATGATGACGGTAATCTCGCCGAAGCTATACACATCAAATCTCATCATCAGTCATCCGAAACCACACTCTCAGCCAATGACTTCAATCAAATCTCATCAACAGCCCCAGAAACATCAATAACAAGCTTACATCTCTCTCCTCAGCCCTACGACCCCCTCCCACATACTCCGCCCTCCCCCTACGCAACAACGCATCTCGCCTCGCCCAACACGCCGAGCAATCGCTCAGGCACGCATCATCATCGTCGTCGTCGTCGTCTTCACCGCTGCTCTCAGAGCTAGAGCAGCTCGACGCACAGCTCGAGCAGCAGCACGTCGAGCCCGAATACTCGGACCCCGACTCCCGCTCCTCCGACACGAGCACGTACCCCGTCCTCATCGGGTCGCGACCAAGTCGTTGGAATCTAGCGCCGTGGTCGTAGTTTCTGCCGCTGCCCGTCATTTTTTATGAATAACAACTCTTGATGCAAAGTTAGTAGTCTTCGAGAATCGAAAAATAGGGGACAAGAAAAGGGGGACTGAAGAGTCTCTAGAGGCACGGTTCAAGGGCCAGCTGGATCTCCATCTACATCTGCGAATCTACAGCTCCCATCTCAGGGGTTTAGGCCTCTAAATAGCCATCAGCAAAAGTAACAAATACCCGATTACGACGCTACAAATGTTTGCGTTGCACTTCCTTCATCCCTCGGCAACATACACAACAACATGTAATACCTGTCATACGCCTACTCCCTTCAAGTCAGCCATCTATCTGTCCACAGTCACGCTCACTAGGAAACGCATAGCCAATATTTTCCATCCGTCTCTCATTAACTAATATCGTACTCATTATATAATGTAACATAACATCATCCCCCCTTAATCATGAACAATGGCAATCCCATATGATACAGAGCCTGCCTGCAGCTGATGACGACTTGCTACCGTCCTCCCCTCCCCTCCCCTCCCCTTCCCTTCCCCCTCCCCCCTTATCCCGATACCCAATTACACAAGACTGTCCCACAAACCTGTCGCAAAACGCCATGCTTCATCAATGTTTCCGCGCCTTCTCCTTCATTCGGCAGACGTCATTCGTGTTCCGGCAGCTTTACAGAAAGCCCTTGGTCATACTAGGAGCTCTGTTTAGGCTGCTGTTTCTTTGGGGAACATCAATGAGTGTCGAATCCTCACCTTCACTGCCAGTTCTCCAGGTGACGCCTCGGCCCCGGACACTTCCCACTGGCGCTGAGCCCTTCTCCATACGAAGGCCCTTCCACCCCTCCAGCTCTCGCTCCAGGCGGTGACACTTCTCTTTCTCTTCGCGCAATTCACGCTCGGCGCGACGAGCTGAGAGCTGGTTCGTCGACTCCGACGCTTGCAGCTCATCGATTGTCTTGAGAAGCTTGTCGACCCTGTCGCGCATGCGGTTCACGTCATCAGTAAGCTGAAGGTTTTGCTTATCCTTACGCTCAATCTGCGTCTGTAGATCCTTCACGTTACGATCCACGTTTCGAACAGAGCGCTGAGACTTGTTCTTTTCTTCTTCATGGCTGTCCAATTGCGATTCAAGCTGGCGCGTAGTTAGTATATACATACCGTAAATCTTTCTCGGGGGGAGGGAGTAGCCTACCTCTTGGATGCGCTTATGCAAAAACTTAATGTCCTGGCTGCCACTCGAATAGCCCTTAGTTTCAAGGTCTATCAGTTTGAGTTGTGCCTCGCTCAAGCTCTTCTCTAGAGACGTCTTCTGTTTCTGTAAGCCCGCAGCATTCTCGCGTTCAGCTGCCACGTCCTTCTGAATCTCAATGGCCAGTGCCTCAGCGCGTCGCATCTTCTCCACTGCGGCGAGAGCAATGTCCTCTTGTCGGGCAAGACTGGTCTTCAAGTTTAGGATTTCCTTGTCCATGCCCGCGGCGTCACGGAGTGATGGACTTCCACCCTTGACAAGCTCATCGTAACCTGCCTTGGCTTCTTCGAGACGAGCTTCGACGCCCTTCTTCTCCCGGATAAGGAGGTCGCGCTCGGTGGTGATTTCGTCCACGCTCGATCGAAGAGTCCTCACCTGCGACAACAGCGAAACGATCTTGCTTTGAGCCTCGTTATGCGCGCTGACTGCCTCATCACGCGACGAGGCCACGTCGACCAATGTAGATTCCAGTCGAGCCTTTTCCTTGGACCATGTTGAGCTGTTTAGCACCTCGTCATCCCACTTCGACCTAAGCTCATCAAGTTCTTCCCGAAGCCTAGTAATCTCCGCTTGCTTGAACAGCTTCTCTTCTCGAGCAAGGTCGAGCTCCTTGGCCAGGGTAGCAAACTCGGTTTGATACTTCTTGCGAGTTTGCTCCATGCTCGACTCCTTGTCCTCAATCTCCATGGCCCGTTGATTACGGTAGTCTTCCAGCTCGTGTTGAAGCCGCCTTCTGGCTTGCGTTGCAGCGTCCAAGTCGGTTGACAGGTCTTCCACCCTGCCCTCGAGGCGATGGTTTTGGCCTTGCAAATCTTCAATCAAAGCATCCATCCTTTGCCTCTCAGACATGACTTCAATGTAAGTTTCTTCTGCCTCCTTGGCCTGCGACTTGGCAAACTGCTCTGCTCTCGTCGCTTTCAAAACAGCGATTTCGGCCTGCTCAAGCTTGCTAAAGTACTCATCCGCTCGGCCCCTGTACATCTCTAGGCTGGAGGATACGTCGGCAAGCCTGGACGTCTCTGCATCGAGTCTGATCTGGAGGTCGGTGAAGTCTTGCAATAACTGACTTCGGCTTTGGGCCTCCTGCTCGCGTGCGGCAGTCATCTCCTGAAGGTCAGATTGTGAATCTCGGAGCTCGACTTCCAGTTTCGCCCGATCATGACGCATCTTGTCGAAATGAGCCTTCACTTCGGTGAGTTCAGCCACAGCATCCTTGTGGCTATGCAAAAGGGATCTGCGTGCTTCTTCTTGGCTATTGAAGATATCCAAAAGCTCCTCATGAGAGCGTGTTTGGATATCCCGCAGAGAGAGCTCACCAGCTCGCATGCTCTTCTCCAAAGCAGCCACTTTCTTAGTCGAATCGTCCAACATGTCATGAAGGCGATTGTTGGCCTTTTCAAGCTTCTGTACTCGCAGGATTGATGCTTCGTCTTCGTATGCATCATCAGATCCTGAGTTCCGATCAAGTTGGCTCTGGAGTTTTCGGTTCTGCATCTGAGCAAGCTGCAGCTGACTCTGGAGGTCCTCGATTTCTGCTTTTAGTTCGAACCCATTCCTGATATCAGATGCGCCAAAGCCTTTCTCAGACTGAGAAAGATCCTGGGAATTGGCATCATGGAAGCGCCGGCCAGCCCCCACGCCATTTGAATTGGAATGCAGGCCGGCCTTGCCAGACTTCTTCACCCCGGGAGACCCTTGGAAAGGCGCCTCGTTTGGATGCAACTCTCCAAGTCCTGGTCGGCTTGGGCTCTCATTTCTCAATGCCCTCATCTCATTCAACTGGCTTTCCGCATTCGTCCTGGCTACGCTTTGGACTCGCAGTTTCTGCTGTAGTTCCTCAACCATACGGACGAGGTCAAAGTTCTTGAGCAAAGCCTTCTCGTTACTGGAATTCGTCTGGGGGACTTGGACCTCGGGGTCAACCATTTTGAGTGCCTTGAGCATCTGAGATCTCATATCTTCCAGCTCCTTATCTCGTGAGTCTATGGATGCTTGCAACGTGCGTACTGTAGACTGTGTTTGGTTTCGCAGTTGTCGCTCCGACTCCACCAGTCGATTCGCTTCCGCCAGCTGGACGGTAAAGTTGGAAGAGGCCTTCTCCGCATTCCTACTAGCTTTCGCCTCCCTCGCAACCTCGTGATTAAGATCTTCTAGGTTGAGGTGAAGCTTCTCTAGCTTCTTCTCCAAAGTTGCAACGTTGAGCTGAGCATCGCCTAATTGTTTGTTCAGTTTTGCGTTTTGGTCTTCTAGCTTCGTCTTTTCTCCACGAAGGGACAGAAGCTGGCTCCGAGAGGCCTCTGTTGCGCGAGAGCTGGATCTAGCAATTTCGAGGCCCTTCTGCTGCAGCTTGTTGAGTAAAGTTTTGTTGTCGTTTTCTGACGCCGCAAGCCGACTCTTTACTGTGTTGAGCTCACGTTCCATTCTCTCCTTTGCCTGATCATTTTTCAACCCAAATTCTCCGGACGTGAGGATGAGCTTGTTGAGCTCCTCAACTTGGCGATTCAGCTTGTTGCATTCCTCTTCGAACCATTGGAGACGCTCTTGGGCGGCTTCGAGGTCTTTTCGAAGGCTGGCTTCTCTTTCGCGTGCCGCCTTCGAAGCTTGGCGTTCACCAGCCATCTCGGCCTGTAAACGAGCCTCTTCCGCTTCTGTTTTGGCCACGCGAAGCTTTCGAATCTCGTCTCTGGCCTCGTCCCGCTCTTTTTCGACCAAGGTTCGCGCCTCCATGGTTCGCCTCAAGGTATCTTGCTGGACATACATTTCCTTCTCGATGATGATCTTTGCGTCATTCAGGCGATCAAACTCATCCTTGAGCGCCTGGTACTTGTGCTCTCCGAGCAGTAGGACGTCATCTCGAGACTGTCGTTCTCTGCTGAGTTCCATTTTCGTCTGATAGAGCTCGTCCTGGAGATCCTTGATCTGAGACTCAAGAACTTTACGGTTCTTCTCAGCCTGCGCGTCCTCAGACAGCCGAGTTTCAAGCAAAACTTTGGCATCCTGTGCCTCGCGTTCTAGCTGTACTTGCTTGGACCTCAGCGCCACAAGTTCAGCTTGAACATCGCGGAATTTGGCAGCATTCTTCTCCATATCTTCCGTAAGAGCCCTCTTTTGCTCTTCGAGGCTTCGGCGCTCGGCTTCCGACTGCCGTTTATCATCGCGCAGCAATGCCAGCTCGCTTTCCTTGGATCGGACAAGGTCTTCGTAGTCTGTTGATGTTTTCGAAAGCTCCGCAAGTTGCTCGTGTACTTCTTGGTTCTCTCGAGTCAGGCGAACCTCTCGCACTTTGGCAGCGTCGAGATCTTTTTGCGCAGTGAACAGCTTGACTTCGAGATCTTGGTCCAGCTTGAGCAATTTATCCTCCAAATCCTTGGCTTTTCGATCTTTGAGAGCCAGTTGACTTTGGAGCATCTTGATTTCACCTTCCATAGCAGTCTCTTTGTCAGTATGCTCAGATTGTCTCCGAGATAGATCGTTGATGGCCGCCTCGAGCTCCGCTGCTTTGGCTGACAAGCGTGTCTTTTCCTCTTCGAGCCTAGAGATGAGGGAAGCCGCCTGTTCAAGTTGCGCACGATATTTCTCAACTTCCTGCTCTGCTCGGTTCTTTGCCTCCATCAGGTTGTCCAGCTGGTCTTCTAGTCTTTCTTGATCTTCGAGTGCGCCTGCTAACTTCTCTTCCAATTCATCCTCGCGATCTTGAAGTCGCATGAAAATCTCTTCCTTGTCCAAAGCAAGGGCGCGTTCGCTCTCCAGAGTTTTCTGGATGCGAGCAATCTCAGCTTGGCAATTCCTCCTTTCGTCCTCCAGTTTCTGGCGGCTCTCTAGCTCAAGACGCATCTTCTCACTTAGGTCTTTGATCATGGCATCTCGCTTCTTCACTTCGGCTGCAGTTCTAGTGGCGCCGAGGAGAGGCCTCATCTTTACAATGAGCTGCCACCATGGGTTTCCAACGAGATCGAGATATACCTGGAAGTTCCTCTGGATAATTCGGGTTGCTTCAGTACGGAAAAGCCGTTTATGGGCTGCGCGGCGGCGAATATATCCCCTAGCTACCGATTGAAATCGAGCCATAATCTGAGTAATGAGAGCATCGCGCTGCTCTTCCAATTCTGCTAAAAGGCCGGCTCGGAAGAAGACTTTTGTGAGACCAACACGGTACATGGTCTTGTCAAGACCGAGCCTCTCAAGCATAAGAGAGGCCACAACTTGGCCATCTGGATGGCCCTTTGGTACATCAGGACAAAGCACTTCGTATCGCTGGCGGAATTCGGTAAAGGGCAATCGATTGGGAAAGCCGGTTCGGGCAATTCGAATACCTTCCAACACACCGTTACATCGGAGCTGGTCCAAAACCAGTAATTTGTCAAACAGCTTCGGTCGCTTTTTGTAGTTGGGCAGTATACAACGAACGAAGTGAGGGTGTGTAGACTGAAGCTGAGACATCAAGTTGTGAAGCTGTTCTTTGTGCCTCTGGGCCACCGTTCGGAATAGGCCCTTTTTGACGCGGCTCCTCCGTCCGCCGTGATCATCATCGGAATCGGCACAGTCTACAAAAAGATTTGCAATGTGCTGATCAGTCGAAGCTGCCAACAAGCGCGTAATGTTGTTGTTTAGAGGATCTTTATTCTTTTCGAGCCAGTCCTCGGTGGAGTACTCGACTTCAGCAGCGTAGTGAGTGAGGATGAAGCCCTGGCCTAGCCGAGAGGGGCGGTATTTTGTAGACTTCTTGTCCCATAAAGAGTTCAGCTTCTCCGTGAAAGACTTATCGGTGGCTTTGGGCATGACGCAGTCTTCGTCCAGGCAAGAGAAAATTCCTATTGGATTTGGCAGCTCAATCAAATCGATAGTTGGTTGTAAATCCCGACCAAAATCAATGAATTGCCACTCGATTTGCTCGCGGGCATACTCCTCTTGTTCAAGGACAAACATGTGATGGTTGAAAAATTGCTGGAGCTTTTCGTTGGAATAGTTGATAAGCAGTTGCTCAAAGCTGTTCTTTTCAAAGATTTCGAAACCAGCAATATCAAGAACACCGATGAATCTAGAGTCTTCTAAACCCATGCCAGTACGGTCGAGTTGGCGATTGATTCGAGCTACAAGGTCACTAAATCCTCGCTCATATATACCCTTTGCGAGAGCGTCCAAGCTGAGTCGAACCTGCTCGGGAGTCTGAACCTTCTCAACCCATTCGCGTCCAGCCTTCACCTTGGGGTGTAACAGGCCTTGGAGGAACGGGTCGAGTGGCACACCAAGCAGCTTGCAAACCTTTGCAGCTTGTAATTTGGCATCCGAAGCCAGTCTAGCCTGGTCTGCACTCCGGCTCTCCTTGATAACATCAATGTTTCCCAGGTGCAGTACCGCGGCGATGGTGCTAAGAATTGACAGTTGATCTTGATTAGAGAAGCCGATAACTTCAAAGGCTTCCAGAAGCGCATTCCACTCCTCTTGGTCGGACACTCCAGCCACGCTATCGTGTCCGTTGCGAGTGTAGGCAAAATCACCGATATCCAGTCCATCCAAAAGCAGATCTCTTCTAAGTTTGGGATCTGCTCCCTTCAGAATTTGATAAAAAATGTGATAATTTCTCTCCTGCGCATTCACCCTCACGACTCTGGACTTTTCAAGGAGATACCAGTCGATAAACGCTCCAGTAATAGCGCCGTCTCGACTGAACTCGATTCGGATAAATTTACCAAATCGTGACGAGTTGTTGTTTCTCACAGTCTGAGCATTTCCAAACGCCTCTAGAATAGGGTTGGCGCGGAGAATTTGCTCCGAGAGGTTTGTGTGCTGGGATTGATTTTTGATCGGAGACTCGGATTGTGCAACTGCCGCCAAATACTGAATAACTTTTTTGGTGTTTTCTGTCTTTCCCGCACCAGATTCGCCAGTGACTAGAATACTCTGATTATAACCTTCTTCGACCAGATTGCGGAACGCCTCATCAGCCATGGCAAAGATGTGAGGCTTCGTATCGTCTCGGCTGCGACCTTTATACATGTTGACATAATCGTTGGAATAAATCGGCAAGGGGCAGTATGGATTGACGGTAACAAGAAAGAGGCCTGAATAAGTGTAGATGAGGTCTGATTGGTATCGCGTGTGCAGGTTGTGAACGACCGACGCCTCATTCAAATGGGTCAACTCGGCCATATCGTTTGCCTTGTCGAATTTGGCGGGGTTCACTTTATCAACACTCTCAGCATCAACTTCGCGTTGCTATATACCTTCGTTAGCAAAATTACGCATGCACATGCTGGAGAGATAACTTACAGCTCCATTATCAGTCTGCACCAAGATTTTGTTATCCTCTAATTCCTCAATGACCCAACCTTTCACGAAAGCTTCCTGAGGGTCCTTAAGCCAGACATATCGCTTGCCAGAAAAGTCGTTCTCGCCCTCAATGCTTTTGACAGCATCCTGGGCCTGCCTCAGGTCCTCTTCTTCCTTGATGAAGGAGGGGGCAAAGGTGTTTGTGTTTGAGCTCGTCCCAGCCCTTGAGTCGGTTCGACTGTGTCTTGATACTATGCCAGCTGGGACAATGGCTGTACCAAAGGAGCTGCTGGCTCGAGGCCGCGCAACCGAAGCTGTGGAGGCCGTAGAAGCTGTAGGTGGCGGTGTCGACACGCTGGGAGAGATCGTGGGCGAGGCGAAGAGAACAGACTTTGGCCTAGAGGAGGGCATTGCTTGTGAGGGAGAGGTGTTTCTCGCAAACGGATTGCTCCGCCGCGGCCCCGACCCATTAGGTGTGAAAGACATTGTTGATTATCGACCAAAGTTTCAAGACCAACTCATACCGATATGCTGCAAAGCAGTGGCGTTGATGTTGGCCCGTAACGTAACTTTCGGTCGCTGGATAGGAGGCGGCACAATGGAAACTTAGAGAGAGAACGAGGCGTTGCTAGTTGAATAGAAAAGAGAAAAAAGATAGTACAAGAAAGATGCACAGGCACTTTGGCCAAAATTAAAGCATCGGAAACGAGTATAGAAACACAATCAACAATGAGGTGCGGTGACAACTGGGGGAGCTCCGTAAATGTATACATCCATGCAGCTTACAGCACCTGGTTGCTGGGGCGAGACCCCGCGGAAGTAAACAGAGGCGCTGCACGTGACTCGAGCAATCGCGATAACAACGGTTATCAACGAACTAGTCCCAGGACAGAATAGCACGGTTTCCTCCACATCTAGCTGATCTCTTTTGCTCAGGCAAACGAAATTAACCTTTTTCATCCCACAAGGCTGGCAATCATCGCGTCAATACTCCCTCATTCGCGCTCTGCAAAAAGATATCTAGTCTAATGCGCCAGGCTTTTCCCATCCGTTTCGATAGTCGGGAATAATTTGGCTCTGGGTTTTTTTTTTCTTCCGTCCTGGTCAGGCGTCTCCGCTTCCGGTGTCGCTTGGTTCCTCCTGCCTGGATGAATCGTTTGTTGCCTCGACCTCGACCTCGATATCGATATCGACTTCCAAAGCAACCCCAACCAAGGGTCTCTACAAGCTATCAGCAACCCCCGCGCATGCGCTCACAATTAGCTCCAACACTTTCTCCCCCCTAGCAACGTCGCTTTGCTACTCATTGAGCTTATCAACGATGGCTCAATCAGGTTATGGGTACGACCCATTACATGGCTACCATCCACAGACTCAATATGCGCACCAGCCATATCCCTCTTACCCGGCCTCGACTCACAGTTATCCAAATGGCGCAGTGCAAAACATTGCACATGGCCAACCGGCCCCCAGAGACTCGTATAATCAGCACAACGTGATTCCCGGATTAGGCCTGAATTTTTCGCAAAATGCGGCACAGTGGCCAGCTTCCTGGGCAGGCCAGCCACATTCGTTCGGCCAGGCGCCCCCTGCTACTGAAGGAAATGGCCCTTCGCGGCAGGCCGATATGAGTGAGGAAGGTGAGGTCAGTGAAGGTGAAGTCGAGGACGCCTATGAGCCAAGAGACGCTGAGGTTGTCGCCGACGTGTCATATCAGCACGGAAATGGAGGTTACTCAGCTGAGTACGGTATTGCGCATGTCAGAAGAGTCGCTGTTGACCCGTCAGCCGCATTTTCTGCTGGTATGTTATTGCCTACTTCGTCTTAACAAATGTTTCTCCCAAGCTTGCTAACGAAGCATTAGGTCGAGATCGATCAGGTTCATATTCCCCGTACCTGTCCCCCCAGGAAATCGACCATCAAGCCATGGCTGATTCTCCTGATGGTGAGCATAACCAATACCAAGCATTGCAGAATCAATTCGGCGACTAATATTCAACATTAGAATCACACTCGACCAGTACTGCCCCTGCAAAAGCATCGCAGTTGTCTCCTAAAGTAAACGAACCGAACCATACCGCAGCCAACTCATCACCTGTCAAGAACGTTGCGGCGGCACGAAAACAAGCTCAAGATGCCATCTTGCGGCTTTGGCCATTAAACGTACGATATC
Source organism: Trichoderma aggressivum f. europaeum (assembly GCF_033847375.1). Taxonomy (NCBI): domain Eukaryota; kingdom Fungi; phylum Ascomycota; class Sordariomycetes; order Hypocreales; family Hypocreaceae; genus Trichoderma; species Trichoderma aggressivum. The sequence continues at coordinate 552,564 of NW_026946384.1, forward strand.
AAAATTACATTGATGAGGGAATCGACGAGTCGCTATTGGGTGGCCTCTTTGAGGAGCTAGGATTTGCTACGGCTTCGCCAGGTAATATCACGGCTACCGATCCTAGCCATGAAAAAAGGGCAACGACAGGAACAAAAAACGAGACTCTACCCACCGGTAGCAACCAACGAGAATCCGACACTGGAGGGAAGCCTGCCAGCGCGCCGGTGAAAGACAAGTCAGAGGAGCGCAAGGATCGCATTGCGCGGCTCCTAGCTGCGAAAAGCTCAAAGCCAAGCACCTCATCGACCTCGGCTCCAATTCCTGCTCGTGCACCGGTCATAGTACCAGCTACAACGCCCTCTTCGCATACGCCAGTTCCAAGACAGCAAGGCTCGGCAAAATCACAGTCTGAGAAATCAAAGCTTTTATATTCGAAGATGGAGGCTCTGCGGAAAGCTCGTGAGCTTGAGGCGCGAGGACAAAAGCGTCCTCATCAAGACGTGCTCCCTCAAACCCACCAAGCAAAGGACAATGCTGATGGCTCTATGGCCACGGCCACAGCTTCCTTCGATACGTCCACCAACCGCATCCGATCTGCCTCGCAGGAGCATACGCCTGGCCAGAGCGAAAGCCCCAATGGGCAGTTTTCCCTTTCCATTCCTGGACTTTTTCTGTCCTCTACGCCACAGCCCGCGCACTTTGCACAAGTATCGAATTTAGAACGCCCGGCTTCTACAAGCGTGATGGATTCTAACCCGAGGCCATTTAAACGTCCTTTTGGGCAGACCAGAAGATCTCGTCCATTCCTCATTGATGTCAGCGACGATGAAGATGATGCCGAAATGGATATTGACTCTCCTGAGCAAAAGGTGGTATCGCTAACTACGAGGCCAAATCTGAAGACTTCTATGTCTCTGCGCAACATCCCATCAGCTGCAGGCAACCAGCAATATTCGAGCCCACTGACAACACCGCCTAGCAGTGGCAGTGACAATCATGCAAGACAGAACCTGGACAGCATGACCAAGAAGATTGAGGCCATGAAAAGAAGGATTGCAGAGGCTGAGGCCCGTAAGAAGGCAAAGCAATCGCAACCAGATTCACCGGCTCTACCAACATTGAATGATGATTCTCTCAATAGCAGTTTTGAGGCAGCCATTGCCAACAAGGATACGACTATACCTGTATCCTTATCTATTGAACCTAGAGAGCTTTCTCATTCGACACCCTCAGTATCGGGACCTTCCCCCAAGGTGCCGCATCAGTTATTAGATTCGAGCCCCCTGAGTGTAAACGAACGACGACGTAGTCGATCGCGTGCGGCAAGCGAGCGTCTTCCCGCTATTGAAGCTCGCCGTCGAGAGCAACAGCTAAAGCTGCAACTGTTACAGGCCCAAATGGCAAACATTCAACGCGAAATTGAACGAAGCCTAGAGGAAGAAGAGAAATTAAAGGAGGATGTTGACAATGAGTCGGACAGTGAGCAAACGCAAGAGCGGCAAGGTAAGCCCTAATATTCACGCTACAATACGATATTGATCTTGCTCTCAATACTAATCTCCTTGTCAGATGAAGCTCAGACTCCTTCTAAACCACCAAGTCCATCTTCTCCGCTAACAGACGCCATGGACATTGCAAGCACATCTCCTCAAAGCAATGATGCTTCTCAATATGGCCGAGAGGCTCCCGTACATCAAACCGAGAAATCGCGGGAGGAGCAACAGCCCGGTATGCTCATGATAGCTCAGGCTGGGCAAAATCTACCGACTGCTTCCCAAGCCGTCACCGCTACAGCTGTAGTCGCCGAGGACGCCAAGCAAGAGGCTGTTGAAAGCGCCATATCGACACACGACAGCAACATTACAGCAGCAGTAGATGAAGCGCAGGACATGGCCATGTCGGAAAGTGGCGATTTCGATAATGCAGACTCTGAAGACGGATCTGACGACTACGAGCCTCCAGATGTCGAATTGTCTGGCTCCTCAGGGAATCTTTCACGAGCGTCAACCCCTTTTAGCCCCGCACCGGCTGATCTAGTTTCAATCTCCGAAACGAGCCCCAATGACTTTCAAAGTCAAGATAATACGACAGATGCTATTGCCACGCAACAGATTTCGACCGTTCAACGGAATACAGCTTCTGAGAGTGGAAGAGAAGTAGACGTTGCCCTGCACGCGAAAGGCCGATCATTATATCTAATTGCTAATCAGGTTGACCAAGTAAGTGAGGCACTGACGGCTCCGGCCCCAGCCCCAGCCTCTAATACCCTCCAGACCACTTTTGTACCGTATGAATCGCCCCTTCGATACTTTCGCGCATATCGCTTCCATCCAGAGTATTCCCGATCCGTCGCTGGCGGTCTTCGCTCTTTAACATACAGCAATAAAATAGACGTGAAGCAGGAGATGTGCCCTGATGAGCTGGCCAACAGCAACTGCCCGAGGGGCAAAGAGTGCCACTATCAACATTTCGAGAGCATGCAAGCTCCGGGTATGTATATCTCAAGGCTCTTTTCAGCTGTTGTATAGAGAACACTGACATAAAAAACGATGATTAGATGACCAAATCCTCCTCCAGCTCGGCGCTCACGGCGACTTTGAGGAGCAGAAGAAACACGAGTATATCAACGGGCTGCGTCATCTCTTGACGGACTTTCGCAACCGCAAGGTCAAGGATTTTCAAACCATCAGCCAGGGCATTATTGACTACCGAGCCCAATTCCTCGGAGACAGGAGCAAGATTCTCCCTCTGGGCGGCGTTACGATTTGACGTGACATTGTCATGAACCCTATCCCATTTGCCCCCCTCCCCCCTAAGCCCCCCCTGGTGCGTAACTCTAACCGTTCTTCACATTCGTCTTGCGTAAGAGATTTAAGCCATCATATCCATTTCACAACATTAGCTGGCGTCGGAATCGGAGTTGCATCCAATGCCTCAGCCCCTGGGAAACCAACCATTGGGCTTGATGTTTTGCGTCTTTGCTTGACATGGATACCTGTCTGCTGCATTCAGCCAGTGCATGTTGTTTAGAACAGACATGTCTTTGATCGTGTCGATATACCTCTTCTACTATTTTTTTTTCTTTTCTTCTTTTCTGGTCAATTAGCCCCTTGTATGAGGCATCTCCTCATTACTTAGAAAGATTCGAGCCGTGGAGCGTGGCACGAACGAGAAAGAGTTGGGACACGAATGGTTTATCATATTGATGACTCTCTGCTATACAAGCGACTGGAGTCTCCATTTTATGAATGGTCACGGCGCTGCTGTTGAGCAGGTCATCGAATCAGTAGTATTTGAATTGACAGCGTGTTTGTTTTCATCTGATCCTGTGTGCCTTTCCTGCCTTGTGAAGTGTATGGATGAAGAAGATTGCTTTGGTATTTATTACTAGAGGTATATATTTTCAAGTGACACGGCTATAGACAGAAGTGGAATTCAATCCCCCATCAAAAGGTACGCCCAGACGATCGACACCAAACCCAACCCAAGTGCGAAATCATTGGAGACGAATAGGTATATCAAAGAAGAAGAAAAAAGGACGCCATTTAAATGATGTTTCAGCGAACTTGTAGAAAACGGGCGCTTATTCATCCCGTACGCCATCGACGACGTCGCCATTATTGGCAAGGCCACTTCCTCTACGGACACCGACGCCTTTTAGCTTCTCGACAGGCTGCTGGGCTTCCTCAGTCTTCTTTGAGGCGTCCTTGTCTGAGACGATCTGCACGTGTTGTTCTCGGGCGCGATGGCGCAGATTTTTGGCTTCTTCGCCTGAGGAGGACGCGATGATGGAGGTGTCGCTTTCGCTGCCCCTGTGCGGATGGGCGAGCGTGTATGCGGAGCCGGTGAGGCTCTCGTGGCGGACCATGTGATATCTGTCGTACTCCTCCTCGGTGTGCTCCGCGTCGGTGAAGCTGTTGAGGGCGTCGAAGACGTGCTGGAAGACTTGGCTGTCGACGTCGCGCGCCCACAGGAAGTCGAGGTGTTCATAGTGCGGGATCTCGGTGGCGACGGTCTGGCGCGGGAGTTCCTTGAGCATGGACTTGATGTCGACGAGGGAGTCGCTGCCTCCGTAGACGAGAACGACGGGGGTCTTGATGTTGCGGGTGGGATACTTTGCGACCTTTGAGTATTTGCTCGACGAAGCCAGGCTCATGGGCTGGTAGACGTCGTCGTCGTACATCTGGAAGCACTTGTTGCGGATGATCTGGAACCAGTGGACGACGCTCTTTGTGCTCGTGAAGGAGTACAGGTGAGGGTAGGCGGCCAGTTTCTGACTCGTGGAGATGTTCTTAGCGCGCCATCCAAAGAGGAACGACAGGCCCATGTCGATGAGGCGGCAGAACAAGGGCGGGTACAGGAGTGTCTCCCACATGGTGGCGGAGCTGAGGATGGAGCGTCTGCCAAACATGAGATAGAGGACCGATGGTGAGGCCTTGACCAGGGAATCGACGACGCCGTTTGACAGTCCGGCGGGTGCCATGGCAGGGGCGAGAGCAATAAAGACGTTGACTTGCTGGTTCAGCTTGGGATGGATGGCCAGAGCGGCGAATGCCTGAGCAGTTCCTTGCGAAAAGCCAATGTATGAGAGGCTCTCCTGTCCGGTCGTTTCGAGGATGTACTCGATGCTATTTGGAATATCGTGAAAGGCAAATTCATCAATGGAAAAGTCCCAAAACTCGACCGAGGTAGGCGAGCTGTGGATGGATTTCTTGGAGTATTTATTACCACGGTTGTTTCCAAACTTGATGGGTCATTAGCAAAGGGGCTATCGCCGCCATAAAACAGGACACGAATACCGACTTACCCAGACGTCAAAGCCTCTTTCTACAAGCTCAAATGGCAAGCATCTCTGCTCATCCGTCAGACAAACCCAGACTTCAGAATTCATCAGTAGGCCGTGGTGCAGGTAAGCAACGCGCTTCTTGGCGCTGTTTCGGCCGCAGTTGACTCTCTGGCCCTCCTCTCCTCTTCGCCACTGCAGACGATGCAACCCCAGCAGATACCCATCCTTTGTCTGAACTATGTGTTCTTCGGCTTCGTACCCCCACAGCTGGCACATTTCAACGAAATCGGACGCATCGCGCACGGAGGTGGAAACGGCTGAGAGAAGTGTCAGTCAAGAATATGTAAAGGAGGAAAGGCACACGCCGAGGGTTTCATCGGACATGGGAGAACCAACATTTCTTCTTGCTCTCCGCTTTCTTCTGCGCCGGAGAGGAAAATACGTTGAACAATCGTCGCGAAGCTCGGTAGAAGAAGGTGACCAGGAACGAGGCTAGATGTAAAGGGGTAAGCAAGTTGTCGCCGCCGTTGGAAGGCTGGTTGGTACTAACGCAATGCCAGTGTCAGGACTCGAATGATCGCTTCGAGGCCGACGAGGAAGAAGGAAACGACGATTGAAATGTATTCGGTGCTGTACACGGCCATGATGAGTAAACGGCGATAACCTTTGCAGACGTCTACCTAGTAGGTAAGAGACGATACATACGCATGCAGCCTACCGATAAATGGGAGAGGCATTGTGAGGAGAGAACGGGGCCTCGCTTAGTTCCAGTTGTGCTATGAGGATCGTTCCATTATCACCTCGTGCTAGCAAGGCAACGCGAGTCGAAAAGAAAAGAGAAAAAAAATTGAGGAAGCGAAATTAGGAATCTGGGAAGAAAGTTGCGGCAGGATCTAGTAAATCTAGGGGATCGCCGCCAAAGTGATGTCACATGTAAATCTCCCAAAGGGTCAGGTGGGCCCTTTTCGATGGCCTTACCCTGGAGAAAGCTGGGGGAAGAAGGTGGTGAAAGGATTGGGCCAACCAGAGAGGCTGTACGAGGTCGGAAATGGGGATGATTGGCTCGGTTTTGCTTGGATGTAACGTGGAAGAGTGAGTTGGCAAGTTTAGTGTTGGATTAGGACCGGATAAAGGAATTGTGGCGGATGCAGCTTATGACGTTTGAGTTGCCTTATGGTTTAATGTGGGAGTATGGGGCATGATGTATTCGGCAGTTGATTGATATGAGATGCACGCCATGTAACCTTTAGGCCTACCACATTCAAGATAGACATAGTATCCACTGCGTATCACGTATGATACAGCCTTTGCCAAATCGTAAAAACCATCGTAAAATGGAAGAGAAAACACTAAAACCTGGGGGTTAGCCATCAATATTATCACGGGCATCCCAAACTCAGCTGTGGGGGGCGCCAAAGTCAATCGATGCTTAGTAGCTGCAGCCCACAACCCACCAATCAAACTTCAACCCCACGGACAGCCTTTTGAAGCTTCATCGAACGACTTTTTTAGAAGAGGCAGCCTCGCTCAAAGATCCACAAAGACAACACCCAAGAATCTGCATCTATACACTGCGCGCATATCGCCAACATGCCCAACTCGTGCCAGGAACTCCGTATGTCTCCCTCCCTACCGCCAGCCAGCCTCAACCCATGCCAAAGCACAACCCGCTGATAAATACACACAGGCGATGCCCTCGCGCAGTGCCTCCAGGAATCCGACTGCGTCATGATCTACCGCAACAAGGCCTCCGACTGCCTCCGCGAGCCCCTGTCGTCGACCCTCCCGACCAAGTGCCAGCAGCTCAAGAAGGGCTACGGCGAGTGCAAGCGCGGCCTGGTCGACATGCGGAAGCGCTTCCGAGGGAACATGCCCGTGACGTATCGGTCGGTGGAGGCTTCGGAGCAGGGCAAGGGATACCAGCTGTACGCGGGCAAGTCTGCGTTTGGAGGCGGCGTCAAGGAGACGGACGGCAATGAGCCGATTCCGCAGGATTGGAGGGAGGCCGAGAATGAAAAGTACCGGCTGGAGCAGCAGAGGCTGGCGCAGAGCGGGAAATAAAGAGACGGACGAGGTTTGAATGAGGAAAGGAATTAAAAAACGAGGGAACAGAAAGACAGAGGAGGGGGAACGAAAGAGTGAAGCGAATTATGGTGCATGGTATGGCGTTTTCGGCGTTGAACTGGGAGCAACTCATCTCTGATGCTTGCGATATGGGGGATTGATCAATTGGGGAACACACGGATAGAGGGAAAGGAGGTGGGCAATCTCTGTATCTTTGATAGAGTCTGTGTGTATATATATGCTGCTACATGGTCCCCGAACAGGATGATGGAGGCCTTGGTGATGAAATGAACTGTATATTATGGAGGAATCTCAAAGACTCGTTTCAAATTTATAACCATCACTCTTTCAACAACAGGCCGCAGCATCTACATCTACCCCTCTTGTCCCATCTCACATGCAAACCTCCCGTCCTTTATTTACCTATGCAATCAATATGCATCTCTCCTTGCAAACCAACTGCCGCAATCCACGCAATGCCTCCCGTCGGATCGGCGTTTCCCCAACCGCCGTCTCACGTGTCGAGCGTTGCCGGTATCCGTGATTCCCAACGGCTAGCCCAATCACTAAGACGCAGCTAAGAAAGGAGGAAATGGGATGGAAGCAGAAAAGGGAGAAAGAGAAAGAGAGAGTCTATAGGATCGTGTCGTTCTGCAGTTTGTGTTTCCTTTGTTCTTTACCAATTGGTAATATCAACCAATCAATCTGCTTGCTATAGATAGGTAATTTCCGATACTGGGATCCGTGTAATTCGTCCATACCTAGCATCTAGTTAAAACAGCACGCGCCGCTGCCCGCAGCGAAACAGTGGAAGCATGCAAGCTCCGAGGGATTCCAATCCAAGCGCCTTGGCATTTCAGCTGTTGTCGTCATCACAGCAACCCACCCATAGAAACACAAGTCGCAGATTGCGGTAGAGCAGCACGAGACACAGTTTGTCTGTCCGCACGTATAAAGTAAACGCCGGCCCTTGCAGCACAAAGTACCTGCTAAATTACCCATCTCTAATAAAAGTTACGCGTCCTGCCAGATAAGAGAAACAAACTTCTGGGCTGTGCTGAGGAGAAAGAATATACCTACGTAGCTGGGCTCTCCTCTCGGTAGTCTCACCTGTTTAAAATTACCTAGTATTTTCCCTTGCCTTGCCTTGCTTCCTCTCCCATCTTTGATTCCAAGTCGCGACCCTTTCTCCAATTCCAAAATTCGTCAATTTGAATCCAACTGAATGGCTTCAATATCCCGGTGATCTAGTCCTTTTTTACTTGTCCTACTACCCCTTCACACTGGACCAAAAACAGCCACCACCACCACCATCGCCATCATCAACAACAACAACAACAACAACAACAAAACGTCACCGGCCACAGCGCCTCTCGCCACCCATGGCCCACCAAACTCATCGTCGACTCTTGATAGCTGCCGCCGTCTTCTTCCTCATCACCAGCTCCTACCTCTGCGCCACGCGCCTCTACAACGCATCCTTCGTCCGCGGCGCCAAGGACGACAAGGCAAAGGCCTCTCCCTCCCCGCCAAAGCCCGTCCACGTCCACCTCACCGACGCCGACCTGTCCATGACGTACGGCTCGTTCCGCCGCCCCGGCATGGACGGCCTCACGCTCGTGGCGAATCTACCCTCGGAGCTCGTGCCGACGTTTGAGAACAAGCGCCGGCTCGTCATTGTCGGCGACATCCACGGCATGGACGCCGTGCTGGAGAAGCTGCTGAACAAGGTCGGCTTCGACGGCGCCCGGGACCACCTCATCGCCGCGGGCGACATGATCAACAAGGGCCCGGACTCGCCCGGCGTCGTATCGCGCCTGATGCGCCTCAACGCCAGCGCCGTGCGCGGCAACCACGAGGACCGCATCCTGCTGTCGCTGGCCGAGGCCGAGTCCCAGACCGGCGTCAGCAAGGGCCTGTCGTCCGCCGACGCCGAATCCCACCGCGGCGAGGCCGAGTTCCTTGCCACGGGCCGCAAGCTGAGCAAGGAGCACGTCCGGTGGCTGGCCGAGCTCCCCATCATCCTCGCCGTCGAGCCGCTGCGCATGTACGTCGCCCACGCCGGCCTCGTCCCGGGCGTGCGGCCGGAGCTGCAGGATCCCTGGGCCGTCATGAACATGCGCACCCTCATCTACCCCCGCGAAGATATGCGCAAGAAGGACCTGAAGAAGAAATCCGAGACGAAGCGCGACTCCTCAGCTAACGACAACAACAACAACGACAGCACCTCGGACGAAGCACCCCAATCACCTCCTCCCACCGACAACAACAACAACAACAACAGCAACAACAACACCGAATCGGAAAAAGAAGCAGAAGAAGAAGAACAAGGCGAGACGCTCGAGTCGATTGCCCAAAAGGACGCCTACACGGACCGCGAAGTCGCCATCCCCGTCGAAGGCCGCGACGGCGAGAAGTGGGCCAACGCATGGAACCGCTTCCAGAAGCGCCTCAAGAAGTCGCACCGCTACACCGTCGTCTACGGCCACGACGCCAAGCGCGGGTTCCGCCAGGAGCGCTACACGTTTGGCCTCGACTCGGGCTGCGTCCGGGGCGGCGCCCTGACGGCGCTCCTGGTCGAGGGCAAGGAGGGCGGCAAGGGCGGGTTTACGCATACCGTGATGCAGGTCAACTGCGAGTGATGCGACCTTCTTGAATCTTCACTGTTTCTGTTTCGAGAGAGACTTGTATATGGCATGTTTTTGGAGCTTGACGATTGGTTTTTACTTGTTTTCGAGAGGGGGGTATAATGACTTTTTGATGGGTAGAAATGGTTCTTGGATCCCTGATGGTGTATCGTCTCTGCTGGGCTGATATACTTGGCATCTTGGACGAGGGCAGCACTGTCGGCGTTTTCTCTTCCTTCTCCTTGTTTCCCGTCTTTTTGAACATTTCTTGCGAGGGTTGGCTGTAAGATACCTGTGGACATGGATACCACATACTGTTTTTCACTATTAAGCATGTCACTTAGCAGACATGATATAGCGCAATATAACATGAATTCGATCAAGTTACCATCATATAATGAACACTTAATTGGTATTACAATCGTTTTTCTTTTCTTTTTCTTGGTATTTAAAAAGAATCCATCTCGGACATAAGATACATAACCACGGGCCGCCAGCCACATTTTAGGACCCTCTGCATTTTTGTTTTCAACAATCAAAAAAACATGGCATCGCAAATTATCGCACACACACATACACCCCTTACCGCTCACGCATCCAGCTTAAGCAGACAGCTTCTGCTTAAGAATGTCCTTGAGGGTGACGGCATCGGCAGCGAACTTGCTGATACCCTCACGCAGCTTCTCGACGGCCATCTGGTCCTCGTTGAAGTCGAATCGGAAGAGGGACTCGTCGTTGATGTAGGACTTCTTCTCAATGTCCAGAGCGGCAGCAGAGGCGCCGTCGAGCTTCTTGGGGACGGCCTCGTTGGAGTTGAGGAGGTCCTCGAGCAGGTTGGGCTGTTGAAAGAGAAATGACATGTTAGCTATTGAAAAGTTGTCTCGTCAGGGGGAGTGCTCTTACAGAGATGGTCAGGTAGTCACAGCCAGCGAGCTCGGTGATCTCGCCAGTGTTTCGGAACGAGGCACCCATGACAATGGTCTTGTAGCCGAACTTCTTGTAGTAGTTGAAGATGGCCTTGACGGAGGCGACACCGGGGTCCTGCTCCTTGGCGTAGTCCTTCTTGGTGCTGGCCTTGAACCAATCAAGGATACGGCCGACAAAGGGGGAGATGAGGAAGGCACCGGCCTCAGCAGCGCCGATGGCCTGGGGGAGAGAGAACATGAGGGTCAGGTTGCAGTTGATGCCGTGGTCGCGCTGCAGGATCTCAGCGGCCTTGATGCCCTCCCAGGTGGAGGCAATCTTGATGAGGACGCGCTCCTTGGGAATGCCGAGGTCCTTGTAGAGCTATAATTCGGTGGCAATGCGGTTAGCTCACTCTCTGGTCGTACAGTCTGAAAGTCTATTTCAAAAGCTCACCTCGATGATGTGCAGGGCCTTGTCGACGGAGGCCTTGGTGTCGAAGGAGAATCGGGCATCAACCTCGGTGGAGACCTTGCCGGGGACGATGGCGAGAATCTCCTTGCCGAACTCGACCAGCAGGCGGTCGAGAGCAGCGTCCACCTGGTGGTCGAGGTCACCGCCCTTGCCCTTGGCGTAGTCGATGGCGACATCTATCAGCTTGGCGTACTCGGGCTTCTTGGAGGCAGCCAGGATGAGGGAGGGGTTGGTGGTGGCATCCTGAGGCTTGTACTTGGCAATGGCTGTGAAGACGCATCTCCAGGTCAGCTTTTGTTTTGCGCTCGAACTTCAAGTCGGGAGAGGGGGGATAGCATTGCTGCTACTGCTGATACCAGCCAAAAGCAGCCTTGAATTCTCAATGATGATGGAGAAAGGGAGGGAGCAACTAACCGGCAAAGTCACCTGTGAGAAGCAGTTGGTTAGCTGATGCATCATCGGATGTTTGGGGGGCGGATGGTGCGGGAATTTACCAGTGTCAGAAACGACAACCTGTTTGTCGCCAAAAGAAAATCAATTGTCAGCACGCGATCCGATGATAGCAACCAAGAGCCATTGACTGCCGCCGAGCGTTGTCGGTCAATGAAGCTGCGTTGCCGAGCTTCAAGGCCAGCAAAGAAACCGGGCGTCTGAAGCTCGCAAAGCAATTTCGCCCCTCGTTTGGAGGGGTACAGTTGCAGTTGGCAGTGGGAGCAGACATCGCTTTTCTAGAGGGCATCACGTCGAAGGAGCAAGCTCGGCAGATTTGCGAAGATCTAGCACCCACTCCTGTGATGTATAACAATGTCCCTGGGGGGTTGTCTCCCGACTTGTCGACCCATGAGGCTAAAGAGCTGGGCTTCAAACTCATTATATATCCTGGGCTATGTCTTGAACCTGTTTTCGAAGGCGTGACAAGGGCCATGGAAGGGTTGAAGAAGGATGGCGCTCCTCCAAAGTCTGGGCAAGATCGAAAGGGGTCGCCCAAGGCGTTGTTTGAGGTGGTTGGACTGCGCGAGTGTATTGGGCTCGATGCCGCTGCTGGCGGTGCATCATATAGCGGAGGCGTATGAGGCTCTTCAATTGAACTGTATTGAAGAAGAAGATAGTACTTTCTTTCTCCTTCCTGGCTGTCCTATTGCCCGCCAATCCATTGTCTCGAGTAATATCGGCATGTTTCCACACGACAGTGACCACACGTACTTGCTATTATAGTAAATATCGTCAATGCAGATATCTTGCTACTTTAAACTTAAGTACATAGGTAAATATCTGCAGTTCCAGGTTGTTTGAAGGAATTGAGATAGACCTGGTACTTGCACGTACTGTCTGTCATGTCGCTCCTTCACGCCTGCCAGTTCTCCTGTCGTTACTCTCCATACTGCACTTTTCTTTTCTGCCAATCTGTTATTCCGTTCTCTCCTCCTTCACAGCCTTCTTTGTCTATCATTGTTCAGCATTCTACACTACCATCTCTATACAATATCAAGCCTCCAGTCGACGACATCAAAGTGTGCACGCCAGAATGATCCATCTCCCAGGCGAAATCATCGTGAAGATTCTAAGCGACGAATGCATCAGTAAGCCGGACCTCAAAAATCTCCGTCTCTCTTCGAAATGGCTTTCACCATTCGCTGCCGACCTCTTGTTCTCCAGAATCTACATTTCGAAGCTCAAATCTGACCGCGAATCCTTCTTCAACATCGCGGCCCAACCGCATCTTGCAGCGGCTGTCCAGACTGTGACATGGCTGGAGATGCTGGAAGATGAGTCCTCGTTCAACCATGATGACAGCGGTTGGGGTGACCGAGACGTCGTTGACAGCTGCTTCTTTTCTCGTTTACGGTCCATGGCGCGTGCATTATTCTGGATACCAATTCAGTGTTACTTTGCGCAAGACTACAGCTCCCAAGACGGGGACAGAGATGAGCAGAGAGCTGAAGCAATCCAGGCTTTTAAACCGACTTTCTTCGACGCACTCGACAGAATGCCTAAGCTGAAAGAACTCACCTCTCAGCCAATGCCTCCCCAACGTGAATTTGTCAAGCCATCCGAACTATGGCCGCCACCGTATCCATTCACGTGTCAGATGTTTCTTCGAGCCGATTACTCCGTCGGAGGTGACTGTCGTAACGATGGATTCTGTACCTTTCTGATCCCATACATGGCCCATAGAGCTGATCTACCTACTCTGGACCCCATCACAAGGCTCCGTCTCGTCGACGAATCCACGGAGACATGCGCTGAGAGATTCGATGCAACTCTTCTCAAAGGCTTTCAGAATCTGACGCACCTAGATCTTTGCATCTCTACTGACCGTGTGGACGGACCATTCTGGTGGCTAGGCCAATGCTTCCAAATAGCAACGGCACTTGAGAAAGTGCGGTTATGTTTCGAACGTTGTCGAATCCGCCCTACTCAGGCGCGGAACTACTTCAAATCCTTTTCCCCAGTTTTTTGCACACATTCCAGTCTCCGCACACTGATGCTGGTAGATATGCCCTTGACACTTGACGTATATAGATTCATCAGAGGAGCGGCTAGTTCGCTGAAAACCCTTAGATTTGAGAACACTGATGTGACCGTTATGTTTCTGGAAATGTTGTTCAATGTTCCCGACCTACGGCTGGAGCACTTCATGTCGTTATCAGACAAAGAACCCTGGGAGAAGGATGACGACGACGAGATGGCGGGCCTGCTACTGACAGAGGAGCAAGTTTTGGATATTCTCAGCGGAACTAATACCGAGTTCTTCCTCCACTGGCTCCTCAACGATGGGGACCTTCGGGTATATACCCACTACCGTGGGCCTCGCATACGGGAACCATCATTCTTTGACAGTCACCATCGTGTTACAAGTCAAGACGGGATTGAGGAATTTCAGCTGATAGAATGGATGCCCTCTGGTATTGAAGACGCAGAAAATTATGATGCTGATGGTTACGATGACGCAGAAGTGGATATTGAAGAGGACGGCAGCTCCGAGGAAGATGAAGAGGACGGCAGCTCCGAGGAAGATGACGATGACGGAGATGTAGATACGACCAATACGTGGATACGACCGACACCGATGTTGTCTCAACGACGGCTACCGATGTTGCCTCAACGACACATACTGGTGGTTTATCAAGGACGGATAGTGATGTTGTCTCAACGACGGATACGGATGATGTCTCGACAACGGATACCGATGCTGCCTCGGAGACGGATGACGATCTGATGGACTTTTACGCTAACTTACTCGAAAATAGCGGTGGCTCTTAGATCGATGACTCGGCCAGCACCGGCGATTAACGGGGGGAATATACAACAGAGGCCCCTATATAAGATGCTTGTATCTGTATCTGGGGTACGATGGTTCGGAAACGGCAGAGTTGCACACGAGAACCATACTCGAAACTATACCCAGGACACTGTGGACTACTCTTTTTGATTTTGTTATGGAATATGCTTTTGGGAGGAGAGATGTATGTGTCTGAAGACGTCTGTGAAGACACGCTACCTGGATCTGCCGATGACAAGTAAATGGAGTTGAGAGTGCTTCGAGAGGCGCTTCTACGCCACTGCACAAACACCGGTGATACAAGGGCATAAGCAAGTTCGCGACGGCGATCGAAATCGACGGCCCTGTGAGACACTAATTTAATATATCCAATCGATTGCGGATGCCCGGCATCAAGTTTCACAATCTTGAGCTGAGATGACAGCTTTGCTTACTCTCTATCGCGGTGGCTGGCTGAGCAGCCAATGACGAGCTCCTGAGCGCATCACCACTCCGGCGAGCAGCTTCGGCATTGCAATGTTAGCGGATGCACTAGCCATGTCAAGATGGAATCATTCTAAGGCGGTGCTGTCAATGGTTTCAGATGGCGTGAAGCTTAATGCGTTGGCCGACGGATCCAACACACTGGTTGTTTCTCCGAAGCGGAATATTGGAACGGCCGTGCGGTCCGAATACTTGTGTTGGTAGTGCCAAATTTCCATAGAGAACAGTTTTTTATCAAGTCAATTTCATCTTGTTTCACCAAAATTATTCGTTCGCTCAGTTGGTGAGAGCAGGACTCGTTCACGTCGTCGGCGAATCGCAGTCGCTCTCAATGTCCAGGGTCTGGGTGACGCAATAGCAGGCATAAGCCTCACAAAGACGTCGAATCGATGGCGATATGGGCGCTTGAAATCCCCCTTTGAACGCGTCATGGCCTCTCTGGGACCTCCACCGCCTGGGATCGACCTCCAGGCGAGCAGAGCGGGTAATCTGGTTGCAACATGGGCATCGACATGGGGTTTGGCGGTGGCGGCGGTTATTCTGCGTGTGGTGTGTAGGAAGCTGGCAAAGATTTGGTTTTGGTTGGACGATTGGTTCATTATCGTTTCTTTGGTACGCGTCATCCCGCTCTATCTACGCTGTGGTGATGTATGGAAGATGTGTTGACGCGAGGTGCTAAATACTATTAGCTGTTTTCTGGCGGATTCACTTTTACAGTCACTATCTACAGTAAGTTTCTATTGATGAAGTTTACTACATCACTGTTTACATGGAGGCGTTTCATGGCTAATGCTCTCTGGCAGTGGTGAACAACGGGTTCTGCAAGCATATATGGGCTGGCCCACCAGATGCTACTCGAGATTGGGCGCTGGGACTGTTCACGACGGAGTTTACCTACACTTTCAGCCTCATGTTGATCAAGTTTTCGATTCTGGCTTTTTACTGGAGAATCTTTAGCGTCCAATTTATAGACAAGCTGCTGCTTTGGGTCTTGGCCGGGATGGTTGCTTGCTGGACGATTGCGTCTGTATGGCCCCCTCTTCTGTACCTCAAGACATTTCTGGGTATTCTGTGGGAATTGAGGGCTGATTTTATTGGCAGATTCTTACTTCGGCGTTTCAATGTGTACCGATATCTGCTCTTTGGCAGCAGTTTGACCCTGTTCATCCGACGGATCCATCGACGTTTACGTGCGGCGTCGACATTCACAAGCTTTTCATCGGAAAGACGGTTCCTCATATTATTACCGATATGCTCATTCTGCTGTTCCCGGTGCCGTATATCTGGGGCTTGCATTTACGCATGTCGCAGAAGGTTGCGACTGCGTGTGTCTTTATGCTGGGTATCTTGTGAGTTTCGCTGCCTTCTTTGCACGAGGCCAAGTCTCATTGTGTATCGCAGTGTCCTCGTTGTGTCTATTGTGCGATTCGTGTTCGTGCTCGAGCTAGACTTGTCGTCTGAAGATGTTACGTGGGATGAATGCACGGAGATGAAATGGACTGGGGTTGAAGTGAATATTGGTACCGTTTGTGGTATGTCTTGCCGCTACTATTTCTCAACGCAATTGTTGGCTGATACAATGGTAGCTTGTCTTCCATCCTTGAAACCGTTGTTGAATCTTGTCCTGTATGGAAGAATTCACCCAAAGTCGCATAGGCCGAGTGTAACAGATGCACACACTTTACTTGAGATTGCGGAAGCGACGAAACGGCGATATCGGCGCCCATCGGGTGCAAATGTCTCGAGCGCATATATATTTGCGTCGATGAGGGGAGCGATGGATGATCCGGATATATTTGAACGACTTTCGGGGAGTGAAGTTGCGAGCGAAGTTGCGACTACAGCGGATACTACGCCGGGTATTGAGATGGAGAATACCAGAGATATTTCCAAGGAAACTGGTTGAGAGAAGGTCCTAACTTAAGCAGTATATTGTTATGTGCACCAGTGTGTGCAAATACTCTCGATTCTTTAAGATTGCTTCTGCTATCTAGAGTATCGAGGGAAAACGCTTCATGTGAGACTGGATACGCTGTAAGGGTCAGTTACTCTACCCACAGACGCATTATAAGCGTTTTGGTGCTTATATTACAGTCTCACTGACTATTCCACCAGATGCCAGAATATTTACTCAATTGCGGATAAACAAAAAAAAATGAAACTCTTTATCCGGAGCAATGGGGTCTAAATACCGACAATGCTCCTTTCCGAGATAATAAAGGGAATAGCTACTCGGCACCCCAAGTCAATTATCCAGCACCTCAGCGACCGTATAGAATGTAAGAAGGAGCAGGATGTAAAGGAAACCTATTCGTTTACTGTTACAAATATTTGAACAAGTACTCGTAAATGCCTGATTCTACAAGTATCTGCCACTGTTACCACTTGCTGCTACTATGGCTATATTTCTCTGGTATCTGGAATCTTCATTAGCTTCATATTGGTGAAAAGGGTTACTGGACAGCAAACTTGGTGTGCTTGATGGCCATGTCCTTTATGAAGCAGCAATGATGCCGCTCAAAAAAAGATTCTCACATATTTGACAATGGCGCTGCATCTGCAGTAAGCAGCCTATTAAAGAGGGCCGCACCGTGGCGAAGCATCTCGTTTCAGATGTCGCCGCCGAATTCGCTGTTTTGCGGGGTTGTTAACCATGAACTCTCTCTCTCTGTGTGTGTGCTTACTCTTCAAACAATCGACACATGATGAGTTCTCCCGCGGAGCCTCACTCATGCGAACTGTGCGAATCAAGACTTATTCTCACCTTTGGCAACTACTATTCCGATCAGGGCTGGTACGAGCTCATAGACGAAAACTATTTCGCTACGGGAGAAGCATATGTCTTTAATATCGCGTATGACGAGGCGGTTTTGCTGGCAGACCAAGGATGCGAATTGTTCGAATGGCTTGTTACGTTGCGACGAGACGATACACACTCTGAGAGCTATCTGAGGGCGTATTTCGCGCATAACTCGAGGGAGCAGATGGTGCTGGACTGGGTGGATGAGTTGGGCGATCACATTGATGGGGGGACGCTGGAGCGGAAACTGATTGTTTGTGCGGAAAAGAGGTGAGGCCTCAACTTATGCTGGGAAGGGTTTACGACAAAGGCTGATGATGAGAAGTGAATTGGCGGCAGAAGAGGTTGCATATAGGCCTCCTAATCTATTCCCGGCGTCCAAAGAGACTGTGGAAACAATCAAGAGCTGGCTGCAGGAATGCTTTACAACACATGCTGAATGCCAGCAGCTTCAGAATAGTAACCGGCCTTCTGACGCATCATCACCGGGTCCTCGGCGCCTCTTACACCTCTCCGGAAAAGCTGCGCATCCCCGAGTAAGACTTCGAGAAAACTCATCCACTAGCAATTTCGTCGAATATGCCGCATTGAGCTACTGCTGGGGAGGAGATCAACCGGTGAAACTCAAGGAGAGTATTGTCAAGTCATGGATGACAGACATCCCGTACGACCAGTTTCCTCAGACAATTAAAGATGCCATTCAGGTAGCAATGGCTCTGGACCTAGAGTATCTCTGGGTTGACGCTTTGTGCATCATACAAGATTCGAATCCGGACAAGGCGGAGCAAATATCACGCATGGCTGAGATTTACGAGCAGGCATATATAACGATTTCAGCGGCCAGCGCGACTGCTGTGCCTGAAGGCTTCCTCCACGATCGATACATGGCTGGAGAAAAGGGATTCCGCATGCCTTTTACTTGCCAAGATGGCCGGATGAGCGCCGTGATACTCTGGCAGGGAAGAGAGCCGGACGCATGGGAGCCCATCGACCAACGATCTTGGTGTCTTCAAGAGTCCATATTGTCGCCGCGCGTACTTGAATATGGAACGCACAACATTCGCTGGCACTGCGCTCAGAGTCGTGCAGATGAGTCGAAACTACGACATGATGGTTGGATCGGGCACTCGAAGACATTTGCGCAGTTACACATGTCTCACCCACTCACGTCGAGCATCGATTGGACGGGCTTGGGGGAATCTTACAAGTTTGTCGAGGTATGGCAGACGCTCGTGAGCCATTACACGCGCCGCGGCCTGGGCTGGTATCAGGACAAATTACTAGCCATCTCTGCCATCGCCCGAAAGATGAGCAAAATGACGGACAAGCACTACGCGGCAGGGCTGTGGACGGAGTTTCTGGGGGAGATGCTTCTGTGGCATCCGAATCACGGGCCGGACGCAAAGGAAAAGCCTAGCAGACACGCTACATACGTTGCGCCGTCGTGGTCGTGGGCGTCTTTCAGCGGGGAGATTGATTTTACGTTTGGATCGACGATGCATCTGCTGGAGATTGTACGATGCGAAGTCAAGACTCAGATTCCGAATGATGAGTTTAGTGCGGTGACGAGTGCAAGACTGGAGATTAAGACGTTGATGTTTGGTGCGAGGCTGCGCAAGGGAGATTACGGGTGGTTTCTGTGGGATGAGGAGATGAAGGATGAGATTGATGGATCGTTGATGTTTGACGTGGCGGAAGCTGCCGTCGATGGCGAGGTTGTGGAGGATGAGCAAGTGTTATTGGCGTTGATCATGACTCAAGATGCGTTGATGCTGAAGAAGAAGAAGAATGGCGTGGATGAGTATGTGAGGATCGGGATATTCCGAGAGGGACAGCGGATGACTAACCGGGCGAGATGGGAGATGGGGGGAGTTGTCATGGTGTAAGTAAAAAGACGGTACGAGATGAGATGATGAATGAATCAATGATTGAATGAATGAGTAAGTGAGTTGACTTAAGTCAATGAGTTTATCAATCACCACCATTGGCAGTAACAACAACTCCAAGTCTTCCAAGGCTATGGAAATAGCGCCAGAAGCACGTGAAATGGTGTGCGAGGCCGAGAATCCGCCGCCCCACGCCGATGGCCCGGAACCGCAGCAATTTGAACAAGTCCCATTACAAAGCGCGCCGCTTCCCTTTTTAAAAAACGATGAAATACCCCGGATTTCCTTGTTCACTGAGAACGGTGGGATCGCTAGTCGACATTGAGATTTCGGCCTTGTTTCATTGTGTTGTTTGGAGCTGAGAAATCGTTTTCCGTGAGTGAGTGTCCTGGAGAAGAAACACAAGATGAGGGCGCATCAGGCTCTCCGATTGGCTGGGCGACGACTACAGCGGCCGCTTCTGTCACCACGCAGACGAGCATCAACAATTCTGCTCTCGTCTTCATTCTCATCATCGTCGTCGTCTTCATCAGCCTCAGCAACGGAAACACAAACTCCCCGTCCAGCCCCCTCAAATCCTGCCCTCAACTTCCCCTGCCTCGACGCAATCGAGTCCCGCTCCGCACGGCTCAGCGCCGATTCCAGCTCCGCTTCCCGGGCCGGCCTCTCCTCCTCCTCTTCGTCATCAACTTCATCATCCGCCGGCCCCGAGCCCTCGTACACCTCCGGCGACACCCTCAACTACCACTGCCGCGACCCCCTGCTGCTCGACTGGGGCGGCGTCCTGCCCTCCTTCAACATCGCCTACGAGTCGTGGGGCCGCCTCAACGCCGACAAGTCCAACGCCATCCTCCTGCACACCGGCCTTTCGGCCTCTTCGCACGCCCGCTCGACGGATGCCAACCCTGCCCCCGGCTGGTGGGAGAAGTTCATCGGCCCCGGAGCCCCCCTGGACACGGACCGCTTCCACGTCGTCTGCACCAACGTCATCGGCGGCTGCTATGGCTCGACCGGCCCCGGCAGCGTCGATCCGGGCAACGGCGAGAACTACGCGACCCGGTTCCCCATCCTGACCATGCAAGACATGGTGCGCGCCCAGTTCCGCCTGCTGGACCACCTCGGCATCGGCCGTCTCTACGCCAGCGTCGGCTCCAGCATGGGCGGCATGCAGTCCCTCGCCGCCGCGACGCTGTTCCCCGACCGCGTGTCCCGCGTCGCCACCATCAGCGGCTGTGCTCGAAGCCATCCGTACAGCATCGCCATGCGCCACACGCAGCGCCAGGTGCTCATGATGGACCCCAACTGGAACCGCGGCTTCTACTACGGCCGCGTGCCTCCCCACGCCGGCATGAAGCTGGCCCGCGAGATCGCCACCGTCACGTACCGCTCCGGCCCCGAGTGGGAGCAGCGCTTCGGCCGCCGCCGCGCCGACCCCGGCAAACCCCCCGCCCTGTGCCCCGACTTCCTCATCGAGACGTATCTCGACCACGCCGGCGAGAAGTGGTGCCTGACGTACGACCCCAACAGCCTGCTCTACGTCAGCAAGGCCATGGACCTCTTCGACCTCGGCTACGAGAACCAGGTAGCCACCCAAGCCCGCCGAAGAGCTCGAGAGGACGCCCTCGCCACCGCCCCTTATTCCCCCTCCGAATCCGCCTGCAGCCTGACGCTCCCCAACGAGCCGTACCAAGAGCAGCCCGGTTCCTCGTCTGCCTCCAGCGATGCCTCCGAGCTCGCATCACCGGCAAACCCCGCATCCTCTCGCCCCCCGGCCGACCTGATCCGCGGCCTATCTCCCCTCCGCGACATCCCCACGCTCGTCATGGGCGTTGCCAGCGACATCCTCTTCCCAGCATGGCAGCAGCGCGAGATTGCCGAGTCTCTCCGCCTAGGCGGAAACCGAAACGTCACCCACGTGGAATTGAGTGAGGAGACGAGCTTATTCGGACACGACACGTTCTTGCTCGACTTGAAGAACGTAGGAGGCAACCTACGACTGTTCCTCGACTGAAAAGGCGTAAAAGAGCCGGGTGTATAATAGAAACATGAAACATGAAACATGAACAGCCATTTTTGTTAACCAATGTATATTTTTTTGTTATGTTTTTTTTTTGCCTCCTGAAACAACAGTTAGTATGTTCGGGATATCTTGCGTATTTAGCACACATGACATTTGGCGGATACAATGTTGAAGAAAAAACAAAGTAATTCCTTTTTTTCAAAAAAATCCCATGCGTATACATGTTCATGCGCCAAAATCCTCCAACATACTAATACAAGTCCTTCTCAGAAGAAAAAAAAGGGGGGGGAGAAGAATAATCACTCCTCCCCACAAGTAGACTGACAAATCTCTGCGGCAATCCACTCAAATACTAGTCCAGCTGGCAATTATCTAATAATACTTCTGTACAGGCAGAATAAAAAAACGAGTGACGAGAATGAAATATATAAAGGTCAACGCTTGCAAAAAGCATCACAAACAAATCCTACTCCATCATCCCATGTCAACACGGTCGTTAAGTACACCCAATGATCAGCCACAACAGACAAAGAGAGAGAGAGCGAGCGAGAGTAAGAAAAGAAATGGGACAAACACAATGGATAAGGAAAAACTTTTTCAGATAAATGTCGATCCTGATGGGGAATACAGGCTATTCGGTGTCAACGGGCCCTTATCCCTGATAAGTGACGGCGGCAAGTTGATGGGTGAAGGCGTTGGTCGTGGAGGCGCCTTCTTTGCTTCAACGCGTATGACGGGGCTGGGCTTTATGCTGGGACTGGGACTGGGCCCATCGTTGATGGTGAACTCGTTGGCGAGAGGCGATGGCTGAGGGGCATCAAAGGATATCTCAAACGACTTGGCGAGGTCTTCACTCGTTGCCGAAATGGCCTTTTCGAGCGATGGGAACGTCGGGCTGGGGATGCGTGGCGCCACATCTGACGTGGGAGTGGAAAGAGACCAGGTCGGCGAACTCGGTCGTTGGCTCTTGGGGGTTCGCGGCATTGGCACCGTAGCGCCTCTGAACTCTGATCGGTCAAAGCCAAAGCCTCCCCACTTGGAAAATGGTCGAGGGCTCCGCTCCTCAGACTGTCTCTCCGGGGAATCGCTGGGGGGCATCTGTGGACGGGGAGGCTGTCGTCCTCGGGGAAGGCCCTTCATGACGGGAAACTCTCCTTCCATGGGCGTTCGGGCAGCAAAGGGGCTCAGTGGCACCCGGTCCATGGGCGGCCGAGGTGCCTCGTACGTACGCACATACGTGTCTTCATCCGCAGCAGCAGGCCCGTATGGACTCCGGGGGCTTTGTGTGGGCGTCTCCATGCGAGCGATGAGGCTGGAGAGTGCAGTGTGCTGCAGAGGCTGTGGAGGGCCTCGAGAACGAGAATCAGACGTCATTCGTGTGTTGAAGCCCTGGGGCGTAGATGGCGTGAATGAATTCAACACTGAGCCCAGGGCGACTGGAGCCTCGATGTTCGCCTGGGATGGTCTCCGGATGATTTGTCGAGGGCTTTCGATGCCAGCCGAGACAGCAGAGGGTGATGGCAGCGGCTGATGTGTCGATAGGGACTGCGAGTCCTCGTCGGGAATCGCCACTTTGAGCCGCTGGGGGCTATTTTGTTCCACTGAATCCTGGGCCTGATGATATGCCCGATATTGCTTCGGCGATGGTCTCGGTGATGCCATGGGTGATGCCATGGGAGAGCCAATGGGCGATACTATGGGCGATACCAAAGACACGGTTTCGCTTGGCTCAGTCAAGCCATCACTAGCAACATCCTCGGCATCTTCTGCGCCTACAGCATCCTGAGTATCCATGGCTTCTTCAACATCTCCCTCGTCAGCCCTCGCAACTTCTCTAAATGGGTGTGGCCCCTTCATTTGGATCGGGCTCTCCACCAGTTCTAAGCCGAGCGTCCCAATAGCCACGGTGGGCTGCTTCGTCACCCCGTCGCCGAAATCGAAATTGGAAAAGTTGCCCGTAAGACCCTCTACGGGACGCTGCTGCTGCCGGTGTTTCTCGAGGTCGTCTGCCTCAATGGCCATTGTGAAGCTCCTCCTCCGTGGTGACAGGAACGTCAGCGTGTCTCGCTTCGCTTGAACATTTCTAACAACAGGCGATGCTCGTTTGTCTTCGCTCTTACGCGATGTTGACGACGACGGGCTGGGCAGCATCGTGGGGCCAGGGCCGTTGGCGAATCCTGGAGCGGTGAATTGGTTTGGTTGCA
This sequence comes from Trichoderma aggressivum f. europaeum, assembly GCF_033847375.1. Classification (NCBI taxonomy): domain Eukaryota; kingdom Fungi; phylum Ascomycota; class Sordariomycetes; order Hypocreales; family Hypocreaceae; genus Trichoderma; species Trichoderma aggressivum. Next base: position 576,076 of record NW_026946384.1, read on the forward strand.
ACTCCTTTGTGCTCACTTCTACCTCTCCCTCCGCCTCCGCCTCTACCTCCACTTCTGCCTCTATGTCGGTCTCTGCCCCCGTGTCTCCGCCTGCAAAAGCCATCGGGGGCCACTGGTCCTCGGTTTCGACTGATTGAGGAGGAGACGGATATCCAGCATATCCAGAACCACGGATTCCAACGTCGGGCCCAGGCTCGCCAAAATCATCCAAACCACCCGAGTCTCGTTTCGCTGGCTCCGGCTCCGGTTCTGGCTCAGCCTTCGAGTCAGGCTTGCTCAACGGGCTCTTGCTCGTCACCGCTTTGACACCACCGCTTCCGGCACGGTTGGAAGATTTTGAGATGCTTCCAGATTTCTTGTTAAAATGAACGTCCAGAGGATTCACCCACTCCGATTGCCTAGAGCCAGCGGGCCGTGATGGCATCCCCGGCCGACCGCTGCCGTTTACTCCAAAAGGATCCGGCACGGCAAGGTTGGTCATGCTCGCGTTAGGCTTCATCCAGGGTTTGAAGCCAGCGCCGTCGATGCCATGGCGCAGGCTGCTCTCGCTGGCCTTCCGGGGTACCGATAGATCAACCATGGACGACGCTGCCGGCACGCCCTTGAACGTCGCACGCCAGCCCAGATTTCGGGCATTCGAGGTGGAGGTGCCTGGTCGCGAGGATTGGGGTTGCGGCGGAGGGAACTTGAAGCTGTCATTGCCGTTGCCGTTCCATCGTTGAGTTTGTGGCTGCTGGGCCACTTGCTTCTTGTTGGACTGCTTACTCCTGTGACGGATAACATTAGTCAGTTGCAAGAGAAGCCGGATGGCTCAAGAAATGGATGGGAGCAAAAGCAATCATCTTACTGAGACTTCTTTTTGTCGCTGCCGAATCGGAGGCCAAAAAACGACACCATCTTGCAACGACCGGCTACCCGACTTGATCAACACCGTCGGTGCCTCCCGATGAACAATCACCTGCTTGTTTCGCAGTCTCTGTGGTCTCCGTCTCCGCCCTGGCTACCCAAAGGTGCCATGAACCGATGGAAAGGCTCCCCTCAACCCCAGCAGTATGTAGCGTGTGGAGTGGCCCGGGGTTCAATAGGAAGGGATAGATGGAACAGTATAGAATGGAGTAACGGTATAGTACAGGTGGTTCGTGGTTCGCATGCGGTATGTTCGTAGACACGCTCTCTATTGTGTTTAAATTTTCGTCGTCGTGGATCTTGGATTTGGGTGAGAAAAAGCGAAAAGGAACGGACGTGTCGAGTGTGACACAGGCGACGGCAACAGTGAGAAACGAGGGATGTGCAAGCGCGCGACCAGCCGCAGAATCAGCATACAGAAATAGGTAGAGACGGAAAAACGAAGTCTCAGAGGCCGTCGCCGGTCGATAAGAGACTTGATTGAAGTCAAACAGAAGAGGGGAGAGAAAGGCAAGTTGAGCCCAGGCGAAGCGTCCGTCTGTCTGTCTGCTACCCTAAGCGTGTGCGGGAGCACGAGCACCAATGCTGCAAGGTACGGGTGGACAGGTGCAGGTACAGGTACAGGTACAGGTACAGGTACAGGTACAGGTACAGGTACAGGTACATTACGGGAACTGGAACGAGCGCCGATTGATGGATGGAGTGCAGCATCCGTTCAATGCCATGGGCCCTCTGGCGGGTGCCTGCAGTGCAGGTCCAGGTCCAGGTCCAGGTGGCAGCGGGCGCACGTACCGGTACCTTGGCTGCAGAGAAATGACTGGTCGAGATGGGCTTGGATGCTCTCCACGAGTCGAGTCGAGCACGGGGAAGCGACATGGAGGATACGAATTGACGTGCCGCCTACGAGCAGCCCCGGGCCAGGGTTAAGTGAGCGATGCCCGTACCTGTACCTGTACCTGTACCTGAACGACTACGGGTACATACACGTCCGCTCAGTTGATTCGTCCAGGTACAGGTACAGGTACAGAACCTGGCCCCCCCAGACGTGGTGGATCGTGGCATTCGCGCCTCGCAATTTGTTGGTGTTCACTTTCAACCAGCAAAATAAAGCGGCGACATGCTGGCGCTATTAGCAGGCCAGGGGGTTCTGGGGCAGCTCCGCGCGCTAGGCGGCGCTATGCCATTTGCAACGATGGCGACAACGCAGGGAACGTTGAAAAGGTTCATCCCTCGAGCCATTTCGCGGTGCAGCAAACAGGACGAGGATGGAAAGAAAGGATGAGGTAAGGAAGAAGAGCAAAGACATAAACAAACAAACAAAACAAACAGTGCGGTCAATGTCTGTGCAGAGAGCCGACAGGGTGGGGGGAGTTGGGGGTTGGCCTTGGAGGAGGTACATGTCAACGGGTACAGGTAATGTACAGTACGTAGATGCAGATGGATGCCTTGTAGCCGCTGATGATGGAACAGCGAATGGAAGCCCGAATGGATCAAATGCTGCCAGTTCGCATAAATCGCCCGAGCGGGCAATTAAATCAACATCGAATGAACATTATTGAACGAAAATGTTCCCTCGCTGCGGCTTACATGTACGAGTACACGCGCCTGTCAGGTACGAGTACCAAGAAAACGCCCCCAGTCCAAACGCCAAAAGAACGAGCTCCCTCACCTCACCGCTAACGCCCACTAAAAAGAACGTTGTCCGCCGTCTTCTAGCGCCATGGGCCCCTTGCAGTGCCCCCTCCCGTGGTTGGCCAGTGCCCGCGTTGCCCCTGAAGCTAATGCACGTCTTTGGCGGCTCGACTGTTTTTTGCACATGGTCTGCATGGGGGTTGAGTTGTAATGGTAAGGAAAAAGGTTGACATGCAAAACTTGGCATAATGGCTAAAAAAGGGCTCTCCTCAAAGGCATCATGGCTGGAAGAAAGAGGGAGCTAAGAGCCGTGGAACTTGAACTCATATCAGTGCTCCGTACGAGTACAAGCATACGTAGTACATGTACCGATAGCGATAAGCTTGCCCGGCCAAATCCGACATGGAATTGAGGGCTCCATCGTTTTCTCAACCAGGCAATGCTCCGGTTTAGGACTGCGCAAGTACCAGTCTGGTGGTAGACTCGTACCTACATGTACTCGTACCTGGCAAGGTGCATGTGGTACTGTTACATTGATCATGTGCGATTATTGAATTGACGGATCAACATGTGATTTTGCGTCTGGCCTGTACTCCGTACTGCACTGCACCGCTGCTCGCTTGGCGGCGATTCAAGGACAGGTGAGACTCGGTGCAACTCAACCGCGAGGCCTTATTAGGTCATCTTAATGTCCACCGTTGCGGTAGACGTTCATGGATCTCACCGGGGGCCAGCCTGTGCTAGGCACGAATATGCCGTCTGGTACGAGTACTCGTACAGTACGGAGCACGAAGCATCGGCCATCTTCTCAATGTATTCTGTACTCCGTCCACGCGTCAGCTTCGGCTACTACCAAGGTACAGGTAGGTAGGCGAGAGCCCGTTTTTAGCATCGGCAGCAACTCGCTGCTTACATGTAGGTACAGTGGCACTTTGTACTCTGGACTTGGCAGCTTATGCTCGGAGCTTAGCAGTCCACTGTCCTCTGCACACCTCATCAAACATGGAGGCCAATATTGGTCAGATGAGGAATGGAAGACGTTGAACATAAAGGCACGTGCAATCAATAGTCCAGTGGCGAGAATACAGCGGTATGATTCCCCTTGCGCTTAACAAAGCTGTGAAAAGGAAAATCGCATCAAAGTCCCAAAATGCGGCAAAGACAATTTCCCTAAAACGCCATCAAGATCCCATCGAATTTTGCCCATCTATCATAGCACCAGCACCTTCAAACCACATCGTCAGGACAGCCCTTCTCTCATCTCCACGGCATCGCAACAGCCGCCCATTCTCAAGCTCGCAGCGCCGACTGGCTCTTCCCTTTCCTCCTTGAAATCCTTGCCAAGATGATCAGACAACCGAGCACTCGCGGGTGTTGAAATGCCGGTGCGATACGGTATTTGCTTTCCCAGCAGTAGCCCGCACGTAGCGAATCAGTAGGGCTTACATCGCGTCCAAGTTCCCATAAAACCATGGCGCAGAAGAGGATTCGCCTGGATGGTAATGGCTTGAATGCTGGCATTTCCCCCCGTGTTTCCGTCGGGCGGTATTCTTGCACCAAGCGTTGTGTCTCCGTCATCGATTTGCATGCAACAACTTCCATCGTATTCCCAAGCCGTGCAAGGGAAATGTCAACTTAAAGCTGGTCGAGGAGTTTCCGTCTTCTTCTCTCGAGAAGCTCCATCTGGACCTCCTCCAGCGTTGGCAATGCCCACCCATGGCCATCCCCACTATCCCCAGGTAATGGTTCCCAGCCGTCGGGGACTCCCTGAGGCCCTGTCTTGACGAGATTCTCCGCCGCCTCCCTTTCCTTCTCTGCCTCGTATTGTAGCAGGGCGTCGTCCTCTTCGCCGGGAGCGTAGCCGTAGTACGCTGCGTCCACAATTTTCCTCAAATCTTTGCTGGTCTCGAGTGGTTTGTCCTCTTGCTTCTTCGCTTGAGCCGCCTCAAAGAGCTCCTTGACGCCGGGCAGCTCTCGGGCTCGTCCGTAATACTTGTATCCCTTCCCACCGCCCGGTATTTCTCTGCCTTGCTCGTCGTACATCTTCCCGCCTCCTCTCATGTAATTCGGCCCGCCTAAATTCCGTATCTGGACCTCCCACATGTGCTTCTCCCGCATCAGCTTGTTGATTTCATCGTTGATGTCGCGGATCTGGTAGTCGCTGAGCACGGGGTCCTGGATCCTCGAGACCTTGCGCGAAATCTCCTTGAGTACTTGGCCACGCCATCTCTCGCAATTTGGGATCGAGTCGACTTCGGTGATGACCTTGGGGCGGCGGGTTCGTCCGGCGTCGATAATGCCGAGGTCTGCTGCTTGCGCTTCGCGGAAGCGGAAGAGCATAGACTGGGCCTTTTCCGAATTTCGAGCCTGTAGAAAATGTATGAGCAAACTTTTCTCATCAGCAAAGACGGATGCTTACCATTTTGACGGTGGGAGCACGAGGGCCAAGGTGCTGTGAAAGTTGACGATCGCTCAGCTGGCAGAAGCTCACTTTGGAACTTTGCCTAAGCCAATCTGCAGCCTTGCGAAGACCACTGTGGCTGATATGCACCAGCCACAAGCAGTAATAGCCGGTCACACTTTTGAGAGTCCCCAGCCTTGCGACATGGCAAGTATCCTACCCTGCAGTATCCAAATTCGCATATTGTTCAATGAAATCTGTTCAAAGAATGCCGCTTGGGGAAACTAAATTCCGCTAGACTCTCTGTTGCTGCTATTATTATTATTATTTCCTATTTTCTTTCAGCTAGGCAGCTGCTTTATACTCATACAATCATCTTGGAGTCAATGTCAACCTTACCAAGTAGGTACGTAACAGGATGTCCCAACTGTCGTCATCGCCATCACAGCATTTGTAAACTAGGTGCTCAAAGCAAACCTCAACTCTCATCGAGCAACATAAACTGTACATCTTGCTTCAATTACTGCAAACTAATTGCAATTTTCCACAAGTAGAATACCGGTTTGTTCCGGTTGTCAAGGCTCACCGAGTCCAGGTGACGATCTAATTGTTCACGCAACGCCCCGATAATAGGCGAAGCATTTCCGGCATTTCCGCTGTTGCTCAAGAAGTAACTTGCGAGAGAAAAAGAGCATCTCCGCGACACCTAACAAAAGTCAGCTTTATGCTAGACTGTTGAAATGAGCTGCCGGACGGAATCCGCCGTAACTCATATTTGGATGAGCCATTGCCGGTCATGGCCCCACTACGGAGCGGGATTGCTTTTGATATGGCCATTCAAGCTGGAGTGCTGAATCAGGCGGTAAGACAGTTGATAAGTATTCAAAGCAATGGTATTTACGAAGAAACCCGAGACGGATGGCAAAGTAGGCGTATTGACAATGATTATAAGACGGTGGTAGTCATCTCACTTTCGACAATTTTTATTCACCAAAACAAGCGCAGCCATAGAAAGAACAAACACCACAGCTTAAGACGCCCGGATCCCTCCTACTTCAATATTCTATTCCCTGACTCGATCAGCAACTCAAAATCCCTATCAATTCGCCACTGCATAAGCTGCTTTGACAATGTCGCACTCCATCATCTCCCCGGCTATCCTCTATTGGGGCACTCCCGTTGTCCTCGTCTCTTCCGAGAACGAAGATGGGTCTGAAAACATCTGTGCCATCTCTTCTGCATTTTGGCTGGGACATCGATGCATCCTCGGCTTTGCCGCCGAAAGCAAGACGCCAATCAACATTCTTCGAACTGGCCAATGTGTCGTCAATCTTCCCGACGACAGCATGGCTCGCCACGTCAACCTGCTAGCGAATACAACTGGCACCGAGAATGTCTCTGACTCAAAGAAGGACAGAGGATACCACTATGTCAAGGACAAATGGACTTGCGCGGACCTTACGCCCCAGAAATCTGATCTCGTTCGCCCGCGTCGGATTTTGGAATGTCCTGTTCAGATGGAGTGCGAGTTAGCCGAGGCCCATCAAGTTATGAAGGACTTTCCTGATCTCAAGGGCGTCATCGTCTGCATTGAGCTCAAGATTCTTCGAACTCATGTTGTGGATTCGATTCGCATGCCGGGATATCCCAACCGTATCGACCCCGACAAGTGGCGGCCCATGATTATGTCTTTCCAGGAGCTCTATGGCTTGGGAGGAGGAAAGCTGGACAAGAGCATCTTGGGCAAGGTTGAGGAAGAAAAGTATCGTCGACTTACACGAAGTGACGTGGTTAAATTGCCTGGAGATGACGACAAGGAAGAAGTTGAGGCGGTTTATTCGCAGGCAAATGGAAGCCTTGAAGATGGAAACTAGATATTATAAGACTGGTCGATTGCTTTTCTCCTTTAGAGCGTACACGCAATATAGAGTTGGACAGAATTTTTCTTACAATCAAGCTTGTTCATATGTCTAAAAGATTCTGTTCGTAGTATCCGTTGTCAGTGACATAGCATCAGAATGTGCCATTTATTCAGCAGTGGATATGTTAGTGGTAAGAAATGAAGCCTGCCAGAAGTATTGAGTAGGAAGTACTGAAGCCATATACCCATCTCAGAAGTAACAAGATACTCAGTCAGGAGCAGCATGCCTAAACCAGGAGAAAGTAATTACATTGACAGCGTGTAATATATTGACTCATGGGCTATTTCTATTAGTTACGAACCTGCCCCAGTAGATCCGGATCCTCATATGCTATCTTGCCCTCGCTAACGTCGGGATATACGTCAAAACGCCTCTGCGCCTCCAAAGGAATGTTTCTGCGTGTCTCCGTAATTCTCTCCTCGACCAGTTCGGCCTCAATAATAGCCTCCCCCTCCCCAGTCTCCGCCAGGACACCAGCCATTGGGTCGAGAATCATACTGTGGCCCCAGGCATGATAGGGACCATCCAAATTACGTGCAGGGCTGCACATTCCCACGTAAATCTGGTTGTCAACGGCTCGTGCCTGGGCCAGTAGTTTCCAGTGAAGGGCACCCGTGATGAGGTTGAACGCGCCAGGGTAGATTAGAGCGAATGCTCCTTTGCGAGTAGCAATAGTTGCAAGCTCGGGGAATCGGATATCGTAGCAAATACCAATGGCGACTTTTCCATATTCAGGAAAGTCGACGAGGGTGATCTTGTTGCCTGGGCTGAGAACATCAGATTCCCGAAAGGTAATCTTGCCAGGAATATCAACGTCAAAGAGGTGCAGCTTGCGATGAATCGATAATAAGGCACCGTCGGGTCCGAAGATGAGACAAGTGTTGTAATGCTTCTTTGTAGAAGGGTTGAGTTCAGGAATCGAGCCTCCAATAAGGTACACCTTATTCTCTGCTGCCATTGCCGATAGAGCATAATAAGAAGGGGCTTGCTCTTTTACTGGAGGCAAAGGTAGTAGAGTCTCTGCATATTTGGGAAAGAAATCGGTTCCATAGGGTGAGTTGAAGCATTCTGGGAGAACGACAATCTTGGACCCTCCCGAGGCAGCCTTTGCTACTTGAGAAGCAGCATGCTTCAGATTGGCGGCCTTGTCAAGGCCCGAAGACAGCTGTACAATAGCAATCTTGACGGGCTTCTTTAGAATGCTGCGAGCGACGGATGCCATTTTGGCGGAAGATGAGAGTCGACTTGGAGAATGGCTCTGGATAGGTAGCTAATGAAGAATGAGACCGTAAACGCTCTGTTGGATAGCTGACGAATAGCTGTTTGCCTATCAACAGTTGAAATTTGTCAATAATAATCAGTTGTCTCAAAATATCCATCCATGCAATGATAAGAACAAGATAGCTGTGATAGAGGCGAAGTAATACCAGCGTTGATGCCCATCGGCTTTTCGGCTTTTTCCACATTTCCATTTATTGCTCCATAGCGCATTCTAGGACTCTATCTCGCTCCATATAGAGGCTTTCAATAGCGCGGGCGCCCAGTGTGAGCGTCGGCTTAATCGCTCATTCACCGACAGCGGCGGTTCCACTCAGCTTCTCCTCATATCAGCTGGTGATAAAAGGTGGCTGTCGATGCTAACGTAGGAAGAGAAAGAGTCGGGTTGGAGAGCTGTCCACGCGACTATACAAATCACAAAACGAATCAACGGTTGCATCTGCACACTCAAGCCAGCTGGCACAAAGCAAAACGCGACATTCATTACCGACTCCGACAATGGAACAGTTTGAATTCCATGATCCAACAACGCGCTCCACCTGGCGGCAGTGCTCGCCGGGAATCGAGGAGCTGATTCTCAACGAGGACAAAACAACCGGTCGCAAAACTCTGCTCCAGCGATGGCAACCCGGCGCAACAAACCCGGCTTCAACCCCCTTTGTGCACACATACATTGAGGAGATTTACATCGTGGAGGGCGATGTCACGGATAAGACATTGAGACAGACGTTTGACAAGGGCATGTATGCATACCGCAACCCCGGCATGGAACACGGGCCGTGGTCTTCGGAGCGCGGTTGCTTGATGTTTGTCACTTGCGCGGCAGTTGATAGGTAGTGCAAGCACATGTATGTACGAGTTGAAATCGATCATTTGCATTGCATGGGTTGAATCGTCCAATGACGCAGAGAGACCAAGAACTGGCTTGCATGGGGCTCAACGCTGGTGGAATCATTTGGTTTCTGAGTGATTGTTTTGTCATCCTGCGCTGTCCCGTTTACGGAAAATGGATCGCAAAATAATATTCCACGTATGATTGAACTCGATATCACCGTGCCTAATAGCAAGCAAGCCCCCTAAAGGAAGGCTCAATTCTTCCAACCTATGTTCTCTCTCGCCTCCTCTCCTTCTCTCGCCAACATCCCGTAGTATTGTCGTCTTTGTCCCTGACAACAATTGACAACGAGCGATTGATTACGTACATGTGCCGGCTTCTCCCTGTACCCAAGCTGAAAACGGGCGTTCCATGGAGCCAGCCTCTTCTCCGCGTTCGCATTTCCTTCTCCAAAAAGGCCTGCGGAGGTTGCGGAATGGCGTCGAGCTTCCCCAACTTCCTGACTCATTAAGCATCCTCAGCTGGTGATTTGGCGACGCATCGTCCGAGCTATTCCTAAGAACGGGGACCCCTTCCCCAGATCCCCCAGAAATAAAACCCCAGATCTAGAGCAGGCCCTTTAGTCATAAGACTCTTATATCGGCAAATTCGCCTCCAACACACAGCAGCTCATCTTCCCTCCCGCCAACAATCTTCCAATTGCCGACACTTGCTTTCCATCACAAACCATCACCCTCGGAACCGGATCCCCGTGTGTATGTGGAGAAACCCCGAGATGTCGGACGTTGTGGTGGCCCAACCGAGGAAGCCGGCCAGTAGAGGCAGCAGACGAGGCCGGAAACCCACATCGTGTACGCAGTGTCATTTGAGGAAGCAGAAGTGCGATCGTAATCAGCCGTGCAATCGCTGCCTGCAGCGGGGAGTTGCTCACCTGTGCGGCGATTCTACGACCAATGGAGTCTCCAAGGCGTCTGAGACCCCCCAGATGGTTGCCATCACCCAGCCATATTCACCCAGACCGAGAAGGATCATACAGACGCCCATGAGTCCTCGTTTGGGTTCGTTATTCGCAAACAGGGGGTCGAGAGCCTTTTATGGCTCTTCCTACTTTGGACACCAAGTAGCGGCTAGGATACTGAGCGAAGAGGGTCAGGATCTCCCGTCAGGGATCTCACGGGGTCGTGACACGCTGCAGTCTTTTCGGGATGAATCCAGCTCTTTTGCCCAAGTTTGGGACCTACTCGGTCTGTTGCCTCGTCAGAAGTCGACGGTTGATCGGCTGGTGAACATTTTCCTGGCCGAAGTGAACTGGTCTTTGGATGCGGTTCACGAGGCGACCTTTAGGAGCAGCTATGACGAGTTTTGGGGAAGGCGATTTGGATTTGACGATCTGGCCAACGTTGATCTTCGCTGGCTGGGACTTTTATTCATAATACTGGCATTCGGAGTGCTGCTCGATACTCCACCGCGTCTGACAATGGATGTTCAGCGAGAGCGAGAAGAGGCATCTCTACGATTTTACGTACGTATTTACTGATCCCAGTGCAAGTGAATGTAAGACGAGCTCGGCGACTGACGAGGGACTATATAGTGGGCAGCCAGGAGAGCAATTGTTATTGCTCCCTCATTTTACGGAGAAAGCACCGATATTGTACGGGCAGGGCTTCTGGTCACTCGCTATCTTCTTCACACTCGGCGAGTTTCGGAATCATGGCTGACAATCGGCTTTGCTTCACGAATGGGGCAAGCCCAAGGAATGCATGTAAGAATTTCAAAGATCCAATATTGTTTATGACACGAGAGAAGCTCACATATGTCAGGTTGACGGTGAAAGATGGCGCATGTCGCGGAAAGGCACAGAGCAGCGGAGACGACTTTGGAGCCACATATACGCCATCGATCGTATGATATCCCTCGCATTAGGCCGGCCCTATGCTATCAATGACGAATTTTGCCTGACACACGAGGCTGAAAACGTGTGGCTGGATGACTTGGAGGATGAAGAAGCTGCTCGCATTGCTCCGCAGCCGCTCAATCTACCAACGCCGAGCGTCCTGACATTCCTACTCTATCGACTTGCAAAGGTCATTGGCAAGATTCAAGAGAAATGCTTCGGGTTGGAGAGAGCCAGCTACGAAGCCGTACTTCAGCTGGATGCCGACTTGGTCATGTGGAGCGAAGAGCTTCCGCCATATTTCAGCCTAGACAACCCAGACACTGCAGGAGACGAGGCCCTTCCATTTCTCCCGTGGCACCGACTCTATCTACACACATCATTTCACTTTGCAAGAATCATCCTACATCGGCCATTTTTGCTCCGGGAGTCCATCACGGATCGATTTCGGTCGAGCCACGAGGCGTGCATGTCATCAGCGCTGGCAGATTTGAAAATCAGGCTTCGCACGATGAATAACACGACCGCGGACAACCTGCGGTGGGCGTTTGGAGCCCACAATCTATTCAACAGTGCGATGATTTTAGGGATCATTGCGGTTAAAAACCCTCATTCGTCGCAGGCTGGTGCTATCCTGGAAGACCTGGAAGCGTACTGCGAAAACCTGCATCGAGACCCCTGGTTGAACGAATTTGGTATGGCGGAGCTAAAGGTAATCGAGCTTTGTATTGCAAAGGCCAGGGACTCCAGATGTACTTCGATGAGTGTTTATGCATCTGGTTCTCCAGCGGAGCCTGTTAGCACCAGAACCAGCACTGTAGATGGTTCTGCGCGTATACGACCCCCCGACTTGGAATCTCCGGCCATGTCTTCGGATATGAGCTCCATATATTGGCCAACTGTTTGGGAGGATAACCAGTTTTCATTTCCTGGTGCGGCAGACTTTAGCACTTGGGAGCAGATGATATCAGACATTGCGGAAGATAGCTATATTGGGCAATAAGGCCTACATAGTAATGAATGCTATTCTAGATTTCCAACTCGATCCTATTCATCGAAAGTATTCTAAACCAAAATTCCTAACTGTCCTATCAGATGTACGCTCGTAAGAGAAACTCAGTTGTACACTCGCAAGAGAAACGTCTAATCCCCCTTACGCTCTCGCCTCAATCAGGTGTCCATTATGCGTAGATTCTTTGAAAGCAATGGGGTTTGTCAGCGAGCCGAGACCATGACTAATAGTTACAAACAATTCATCGCCTTCGACGAGCCGAACTGGCGGGTTTCGGCTGACACCAATTCCGCAAGGGGTCCCGGTTAGAATAATAGTCCCCTTTTGCAACGTGCAGCCCTATATCTGATCGTAAGCAAATAACACCTTGTAAATTCTCCTCAGCTGATGCCCTTACCTGAGAGAGGAAAGATACAATCTTAGGAATGGAGAAAATCATGTCACTCGCTTCTCCTTGCTGCATCACCTGTCCGTTGAGGACGGTCTGCAGCTTTAAAACCGACGGATCGGGAATGACCCTTGACGAGACAAGAGCTGGTCCGATTGGTGCGAATCCGTCGAAGCCCTTGCCGCGATCCCACTGCGAAACTTCGTTCTGGTGTGTCCGTGCGGTAACATCGTTGGCCGTCATGTAACCTAGCACATATTCCATGGCATGATCCTCGGAGACATCTTTGCATGTCTTTCCGATGACAACTGCCAGTTCCACTTCATAGTCCAGGTGGCAGTCGTGTAGATCTGCGCAGTGAGGGGCAACAATGTGGCTCGAAGGATCATTGATGGTTTCGGTTGCCTTGAGGAACATTGTCGGGGTTTTAGGGATTGACAACTTCATTTCTGCCTAGTATTGTCATGAAATAGTTAGTTACCTCTATCCAAAATTATTCCTTCGAGTTGTGCCAATACTTACGGCGTGTTCGCGGTAATTGAGTCCAATGCATCGTATAGTACCCGCTTCCTCTGGTCTGAGCGGTGCCAGTATCTGTTTCTCCGTCAACAAAGCTGATCCACGTCCGGTAGTTGTAAGTTTCGCCGCTGACCCTTTTCACCTGCACGACGTCTTCTGATAGGGCGGCGGATAGGTCTAGAGCTGACTCGGCTCGAATAATCCTAGCATATACGTCTTCGCCACGGTGTAAAGCAATGCCAACTAAACCATAAACCCATGTTAGTTTTCGCATGCCTGTAACTATCCCGTGCTTTGGAATCAGGGTGTAATGCATCGTACCATCGAGATCATCGTCAACGGGTTCACCGTATCTCTCTTGACCATTAACATCTTCAAATCTAATTAACCTATTCCAGACCTAGAGGCGAACAGTCAGTCCAAGTCAGGTCCATAGTAGATAAGAATGGGCCAGGGTATTCAAGGCAGAACCGATACTTACAGGCTGGCCTTCTAACAGTATAGGAGTCATTGTTCAAGCCAAAGCGATATATGCAAACACAGTTGCTGCACACTTGGACCAAGACTTAAGCCACAAAATTAGGGCAGCCTCCATGGCGGCGCGTGCCTTATCTGTATATAAAAGCTTCTATTTTCCCTTTTACCAGGCCTGGAGGTGCATCGGAGCCGTGCTTTCGGGCATTGGGAATCATTTGGCATCGGTAAATGCTGCTCACGGCGCTGATGCTAGCGTGGAGTCAGCCTGCATGTGCCGTCGGCATATTGAGGCCTGGCCATCGGCAAAATCGGGAAATGGACTTCCCCCTAGTTCACGATGGCGACTCTCGTGATAACAGCAACAGGCATTCAAAAGACCTTGTAAGTCCTCTGCAAAGACTACAAATACGATTGGAGTTGTTCAATGAAACTCTGACTCAACAACACTCAACTAAACAGTTTCAATTCTTGCCTCTACAATGGACGAGAAGAAAATTGCAACTCCATCCGACTTGTCAGAACATGCCTCCGTCAACAATATAAGCCATGATGAGGGAGTGGTTGATGTTTCAGTGGGGAGGGAGACGGTAAAGAGGAAGCTTAAATCGCGTCATATGCAGTTTTATGCTATTGGCGGTACCATTGGCACAGGTCTCTTCGTGGGTATTGGTGGTGGCCTTGCCCAGGCGGGTCCCCTGTCTCTCTTGTTGGGTTACTCAATTACTAGTGTCTTTATATTCTCTATGGTGAGCTTCATATGGTTACTTTCTTACATAAGGCTCTGTAATTGGGCGTCATGGTGTTATGATAATGCTAACGTACGCCATCTTCAGATGCGATGTCTGGGAGAGATGACAACTTGGATACCACTTCCTGGAGCTACACCAAGATTCTGTTCTCGGTTTGTTGACGAGGCTCTGGGATTTGCAGTTGGTTGGAACCAGTGGTACAATTGTGCAATCACTGTTTGTGCAGAGATATCGGCCGCGGCCGCGGTTATCCAATTTTGGAATGACACCATTTCTGTAAGTCTCCAGGTGCTTCTCTGTTCTAGTACTTTTGTGGTCACCCTCGTGGTTACATGTCTTCCCTAATGGCGAAGGAAGTATATCAGAATGCTGACTGTATACATAGCCTGCCGTGTGGATCTCCATCATCATCGTTCTGATCTTCATATTCAACCTCATCGATGTGGGAGTATTCGGAGAAGTCGAATTCGTTTTCTCCTGCATCAAGATTGTGACTCTGGTCGGCCTTCTCATCTTGTCCCTTGTCATTGATTTGGGTGGCGGTCCAACTCACGACCGATTAGGATTCCGGTAAGTGCTCTTTTCATTGTAAATTTCTCTTGCTCTCAAGAATGGAGCTAGAAATGTTAACCTTAATTCCTCGCATAGCTATTGGAATCATCCCGGAGCTATGGTGGAATACATCACCAGTGGCGACCTTGGACGCTTCCTCGGACTTTTCAACGCCATCGTCAACGCTGTATTTGCCTTCGCGGGTATCGAGATGATTGCTGTTGCAGCAGGAGAGACAGAAAACCCTCGAAAAAACATCCCAAAGGCCGTGAACCGACTCTTCTGGCGAATTCTCTTCTTCTACGTCCTTGGAACGCTTGCTATCGGCGTACTTGTCCCATACACCGATGACAGACTCCTTAACGGTGGTGCTGGTGTTGCCAGCTCACCCTGGGTTATTGGAATTACTCGTGCTGGCATCAAGGTGCTGCCTCACATCATCAACGCCGTGGTACTCGTGTCTGCCGCTTCGGCCGGAAACGCGTTGCTCTACAGCGGTAGCCGATATCTCCTTGCCCTGGCTGAGGGCGGCCAAGCCCCGAAGCTTTTTCTCAAATGCACCAAGAGGGGAGTTCCGATTTACTGCGTTCTCGCTACGGGTTCTCTGGCACCACTTACCTACATGGCCGTCAGCTCTGACAGCGCCAAGGTCTTTTCGTGGTTTGCCAACCTCGTCACAACTGCTGCCCTGTTTACCTGGTGCAGCATTTGCGTTGCCTACATGGGTTTTGACCGCGCACTTCGTGCTCAAGGCATAAACCACAAGGAAGAGCTGGCCTTTGGTGGTCGCTTCCAACCTTACCTCTCGTGGGTCAGTCTTGGATTCTTCATCATCGTCCTCATCTTCAACGGCTTCAGTACTTTTATCCACGGCCATTGGGACACAGAGCATTTTGTAGTAAGCTATATCGGCGGACCGTACGTTTCTAACCCATCCCCTGTCTCCTTGTTTCTCTGCTGACTTTCCTATAGCCTCTTTTTCGCACTTTTCTTCGGATGGAAGATCGTCAAGAAGACCAAATTCCACCACGCCAAGGAGATTGATCTTGACACTGGACGCCAATTGGATGAGTCTACAGACTTTGAGGAGAAGCCAAAGAATCTGGTTGATCGAGTTTGGGCATGGGCAGCATGAGATATGATTATGAAGACTAATACGTTTATATACTCTCGTGAGCGGGAGGGATATGTTGAACATGAAGAGATTATTATACTAGTTCCAAGTGTAAACAGATATCGAGTGCTAAATGGAAATAGATATTCGGGCGTTTTTATGTACCTGACTTTTCTTAATTTTCCTGGCACAACCCCATGTAGATACAAGCACTGATATAAAAGCAGGGGAAGCGCTACGTACTTTGAAGACGAACGGCTCTCAACAAACAGTTCAGTGATAGGAGAGTTCTTATATGAACCATTTTATGCTCACTTGACAGACGTTTATCTTGATTAAGAACTTGAAGACTATGTTTTCCGCGCCATAGGGAGCCAATGCTTTGGCCCAAAGCCAGGTGTACTTAAGAAGCATCTCCAGAGTATATACCACTTGGTAAGTAGACTTCTTACTAGTAGAACTTGAGTGCTGGCCCAACCGGTATTCCCTTACAAAAATACCACTCAATGAGCTGATTGGTTGCTGTTGCTGCCGAATGTATGTACTTATTTATTTTGCAGTCTCGCTTTCTCTGACCTCCACTGGGCTCAGGAGCTATTCTCTAAGGATAGCAATATGAGCAAAAGAAACCCTGATATACTCCTCCGAGGCGTGGGTGTCTTTCGTGGGAAGTATGGTGATGGCCATAGGCGCCTGTGGTTGCCTCTCTTTACATTGGAGGGAGAGGACTTGGGGATGGTGATAGTAAATTTTCGGATAATTCTTGCCAGAAGCTTTCAGCGTCATTAAATATCCCCATTGTAGAAATTTTGGAGCGGCAAAATCTGGTGTCGAGAGTAAATTGGGAGAAAATATATATACAACTAGTCATACGCTTGTTTTGTGAATATCTTCACTTGAGCGTTCGAGTATGATTAGTAATCCGAAAATCATGAGCAGCCTCGCAATACCGCCCGAACAAGATCGAGCTGCAATAGGAGAACCCCCCAATTTCCTACATGGGCAAAAGCCCTTGATAAACAGCTCGTCTTGAAGTAGTATCGCGTGGCCAAGTCCAGCCTAGCTCTTGGCCGAGGTAAAAGCCTGTGATACTGGAACCCATGTTTAATAATCAGAAATGCAGGTACCGGCAGATCGTCACATTAAATCTTTAATGACACGGAAAGGGTGGGGGTTATCTTAGTAAGAAACCTATTGTTTTGAGATAGTCTAGATGAATAAGCATCAAGAATTGACGACATGGTTGAGATGTTGTGGAAAGATGTTTTAATATGGGTTGTGTGAAGAGGTATATCGCCATGCCGCTTGCATACGATTACGGCACTAGGAAGTGGGAGGTTTAGCTGCACTAAGTAAAGAGCCGAGAAGACACTGTTAATGAATTGTGTACATGGCAATGTCACTTTGTGTACAAGGCAAGACAATATGTTCATATATAGTTGTTTTATTTGGGAAGCTATTTGAGTACATGCCATTTATTTTCTACGTAGCTATAGGTACCTAAGACTTATATTCGCCTGACCTCTCCTCAAGACCCTCGACAGTAGTAGTTCTAGTAATGTGCCTCACCAACGCCTCGTCTCCATCTGCGTGGACAGCATGGCCCGTTCCAATGACGCTCAAGCTGTCTCGCATAACAAACTCATAAAAGGCGCTGGAAACCAGTGTAGCTGGGATACTGGTAAAGATTCCAATAGCAGCATAATTCATGTATGAGAAGGCCTCTCTGCCGTAGAAAATGGCCGCAACAACTCTGGGGCCAAAGTCTCGAGCCATGTTCATGGTAAGAGTGTTGGCTCCAAAAGCCCAAGCCATGGCACCGTAAGCCAGTCCAATGATAAGAGGGGCGAGAGATGGAGAGACAAAGGGGTTCGCCGGGTCGAGGCAGGCCCAGATGATGAGACCGACGAAACAGTCGCAGAAGAACTCGGTCATGAATACATATCCCATGGATTGACCGGGGTTAGGGAACGAACACAAGACACTGGCTGGAGCACCGTTGGCAACAAGAGGTTGGCCGGCGGCAAGAAGAACTTCCTTCATCTCATCAAGTTGCTGGTGGTAGATGCCCATGAGAACAAGAGCGGCAATGAAACCTCCGAGAAGCTGGCTGAAGATGTAGTATGGCACCTTCTTGAGGGGAAAGCCTTGCCAAAACCACAGCGCAATGGTAACAGCCGGGCTGAAGTGGCCTCCAGATGTTGGCGCGCATGTAATGATGGCAAAGGCAATGCCCAATGCAAAGGCAAAGCCAATGGAGAAGAGACTGCCAAAGGCAGTGGAGCCGATGGGGTTTGTAGCATTGACCGTGAAGGAAGTGATGGCGCCGATGCCGGGCAGCACATACATGAACACTCCGGTGGCTTCAGCTATGCATTCACGCAGCCAACGAGGACGCCGGTGTTCGAAGTCGAGTCGGCGCTGCGAGACGCGCCTTGGGGGTACGACGTTACGGCTGATATGTTTTTGGACTGCATCCGTTGTTCCCAGCTCTACTGTGTGGAGTGTCAGTTGACCGAAGTGAGATTGACAAGAGTGCTTTACTCAAAGCCAAGAGAGGAAGGACACAGGGCTTACAGTCATGGGTGTGCAGGCGATTCAGCTGCTCAGTTGGCGACATGATGCTTGACTTGTGTAACAGTAAATCTTGATGTTTCACCCGTGTTGTGTATATCAAAGCCAATTGGGCGCTTGAATAGAGGAAGAGGGTAAGGAAGGATCGTCACAACAGGAAGAGGGATGAGACTATATAGTTTCATGCAGGGGAGCGACAAGATGCTCGTAGTCACGTCACGCATCCAAGCATCAGCAGCACAGATGACTATGAATGTAGTAATGTACGGTCAGACCCTGTCGGAAGCTTCGCACACTCCGTACGGGATCCAACCCTGCCTGTCCGCCCCCGGCCCCCTTCCTAGAAATAGACGCCCCCAGCTTTGAATCTACGTTGGTGGCATTGGATCGCTTGCTTTCGATAGTTGACAGGAGTTGCGTCGACTATCTCCTCCCTACCACCAGGTGGCTGAACTTGTACATGAAGCGGTTCTTTCGGCCGGCCGCCCATTGGAGGCCAACTTTTCGCAACAAAACCTACCCTCGTCTTGCTTCTTTTACCCCGGACAGGTGCCCACCTTGGCCCCTCCTCGCCTCCATCTTCCCCCGCAGTCTAACGATAATTCAGGCCATCTCTCCGGGTTGCATGGTGGATTGTCGCTAGCCCTAACAGCGGGAGTACGAAGTACGAGCTGGTTTGCGAGGCAAGTCACGCAGGGGAACAAGATGCGAGACGAGGACTAAGACAAACTGAGCCGGACATGTCAACAAAGTCCGCCTCCTGGCTGTATGTTAACACAAGGCGGCCCCATTAGTTTGCCCGACTAACAAAGCCCAGCTGGTGGCTGCGGAATGGGCAAGTGTTCTAGGGCTATCAAATTCATTACGTGGACACTTGTATACGGAAGTGGCCGTTTTCCTTTTATTGACCTGTGTCGCGATGTGTAAAGGGCGTGACCGTCCGGGAACTTGTTTTTGTTCTCCGTCGTTGCCTATCTTCCGCCCCCATTACTAGCAGAGACTAGGGCACCAATTGCCAAAGCGGATCAACCGGTGTATATAAACTCCGTGAACTCTTTGAAGTTGATTTCTTAGCGAGCCAAGTCAACCTGAGAATGTATGTACTTACAGGCAGGAGACTAAAAGAATGAGAAAAGCGCCCAGTTGCTACTAGCCCCCCCAACATTGTTACAGCATGGCCAGACTAAACAGCCCATCTTGATGAGTTTCGTCGGCAAGCTCTCTTGGCCAGATCGCCCGTGGAATTCACCCCGTACTGCGGAATGGTGGATGTGTGGGGAGACCCTTGTCCGTTGTGCTGAACCTCACCTCATCTCATTCTCCCCCACACAAACCCGAGACAAACTCCAGGTTGTCTATTTGATAGTTTAATTCCGCTGAGTCCCAACGGGCTTGACCGTTTATGCTAAACGAACATACGGTCCACCCCCGCGTTTGTGGCGAGCCAACCGACGTCTGCCTGGTTCCGCTGACTGTTGGTTGATTGGAGGCAAACGGCACCAAAGACATCACCAATCCATGACTCATGGGGAAGCTGTCGAACAGCCACAAGACACTAGAGAAATCTGAGCCGAGGCACGTCTCCATCAAAAAGTGAGGAGAAGCCGTCTAGCCAGCTTCCTTCCCGGGGTTATTGCCGAGCAGCGGTCGATTTTAAAGCCACTGGCGTTTTTTTCTGCAACTTCATTTCTTTGTTTTCCACGCCAAAAATGAAAACGAAGCCATCCATCTCGAACACTGAAGCGTGGCGTTTCTTTCCGGCAATGCAGCCAAGATATCTTGGCCAGCCAGTAACGAGTTCGCCAAGTCGGGACGCCGCCGAACGACAACGACTAGCCACCAGTTTCCCGAGCCATTCGTACGATTGACGAGTTTTCTCAGGCTTTGGGTTGCGACCAATCAGCTTCGGCCGGACCGCTCTCGGGGAGAGCAACTCGTCTCGTGCGACGGAGACTTTTTGGGCCGATTTTCTCCTAGGACGAGCATGAACTAGGCTGGACGGCATTGTGCAAGGGCGTACGAAGTAGACTCTTTTTTAGTTCGGACTTGGGGATCAGCTCAAAAAGCGAAACATGGTTTCTCTATTCTTCTTAATTCAGCCCTTCACCGATATGCGATGAGGCTGCTTAGGCCACCCACGATAATTCCGCGGATCCGGCGTCGAACAGCCGCGGCTGGCTGTCTTCCAAAGAGGGGGAATATTCCCTACATCAGCTATTTTGGATTCATACGTGGCTGCGCCTCTAAATAAAGGTAACAAAAAGGAAGGGCACTAAATCTAGCTGAACCGCGGTTGGGGGAATGTTAACCTTGGTTGGCTTGCATTGCATGAACCAGCTAGGCATAGCACTGATGTATTTGTGTTGTTGCAGCCGGCATATCACGATCAGCAGCCGTGCTGATGGACCTGCATGCGCCTCGCTCGCGTAACTCGCCAATTAACTTTGTCTAGAGTTGATGAGGCTTCGTTGAGATGGCAACTCTGTGCTGCTACACCAATCAGTAGACGGTGATATCGTTGCATACCATCCTTGTCCTGTTAGCAGCTCGACTGTTGAGCTTCACTAAAATCAGCCAAGGATGGCGTTCATCTTTAACAGGTTACACAGCTGAGTTACGCGGTAGAAGGATCACCCGTGATATCGTAGAACATTGGCTGTATTACTGTCTGAAATGACAAAACATTATTTACGAACTATTATAAGACTACATACGAGCTGATTCAATAAGCTAATATGATCCTGCAGATCTTGGACTCCTCAGTCTGTCCTTCTGTCCAATCTACCTCCCCGAAGCCGGCACGAGTAAGAGTTTTCTTCCAGTCACTCACATCCATAGTAGCATGGTCTCTACCATCGTCGAAGAGCCACCATCCATCCAACTGTCCAAAAATGACATCAAGGAGATAGTAATTCCTCCAAGTGTATTCTACAAGAGTGAAGAATCCACCTGGGCGCAGCAGTTGGCGAGCGTTTGATGTGCTCTTGCAAACATCGGGGGTTGCATGCATGACGTTTGTTGCAATGATCATGTCGAAATAGCCCTTCATGTCCGCGGAAGGGTCTTGCGTGATGTCGAGGGTTCTGAATTTAACAAACGTGTGCTCTCGTAGCTTTGATTTAGCTGCTGTAACAAAAGAAGATGAAATGTCCGTAAAAGTATACTCGACAGAGATGCCGAGCTGAGCAAACGCCTTGACTGCGGGAAGAGTAGTCCCGCAGGTGCCCCCGCCGATTTCCAGCACCCGGACAGTCTGGCGTGGTGTCTGTGAGCCGAAACATGTCTTGATAAAGCTCACAAGCTGCTGAGATACGGAAGCCTGTATGGGGGCGATGAGGTACTGGTCTGCCATCAACTTGCGCTTTTCTGGGCTACCAAAAAGCAATACCAGCGGGTCCAACTCGCCAGAGACGCACTTATCCAACTTGGAGCCAACAACGTGAAGGAGCTTGTGTTCAGGTGCAAATTGCGGAAACTCTGAAATAATCCGGTCATATCTCTCAGATGATGTTGGTTGAAGAGCCACAGCTTTAGACGTACGAACCCAGGCATTGTGAACTTGAGTGAGGAGACCGTCATCACGAAGAGCACGCATCAACTGAGCCATGAGCTTCTCATTCCGTGGTAAGTGGGGTATGTTCGGAATCTTCTGGCCGGCGTTGATGGTGGAAAGGTCACACCCAAGCTTGGCAAATGCCTCAGTGATGTAGGCAACAATCAGGCTCGCTTGAGAAGGGTGGACTTCAGAGCAGAACTTGTCACATCCTGTTTCTCGGGCAATGAGATCGAATTCTCCACGTATGAGGTCGAAGGCTGTCTGAGCCGCAGCGGATAGTTCCTTGGTTGACCGCGGATCCTCATGGCCTGAAAGCTTCATGCTAGACGTGGCGGAAGTTAGTGATGCGTTCTTAGACCCAGTCGTATCTGGAACATCAGATGGAGGTCTTGAACTAACTTCAGCATTGTAAGAGAAGCCACTTGTTCGGTCCGCAATGAGTTTGCACAAAGCGCCAACATTGTGGGCACTCTCAAATTCTCGCACGCCGATTTTGATGGAGAAGACCTTGCTAATCTCGTCCGCAACCTCCATTCCCATCAATGAATCGATGCCAAGGTCAAAGATGGAAATATCGCTGCGAAGGGAGCCAACATCGACGTCAGCGATGCGGCCAAGCAACTCGAACAGCAATTTGGAAACATCCGGCAAGTCTGGTGACAGGATTGACTCGTTGTCGACGGATGAATCTGGAGTTTGGGGGCGTGTCGTGGTGGGTTCAACGTCGTCAATGACCTCATCTGACAAAATTGAGTGACGTCTCGGGGTGAATTGAGGGGATGGAATGGTAGACGAGGCGTTTGAAGGAGGAGCAGTAATGGTAATATGCCTGGTTGGCTGTGGGATTGCGATTGCAATAGGTTTGTTGGACTGAGGAGGTCTAATAGTAGCTCTCCTTTTAGACTGAGAGGCTGCAACCGTGATAGGGCCGCCGAGAGCTTGTCGTAGGGATTCAAGCTGTAATTTGGCGAATGTCACGTCCAGAATGACTGCAGATAGCTGACCACTTTGTGTATCGCATACAAAAATATCGCAGGTCGTCTCTGGGCCGTCAAGCCCAAAGAATTTGAGATAAACCGCCCAAGAAGTGTTCTTACCGGATGACAAGTCAAGAGAGTCTTCAAATATGACCTGCCCCATTGCCATGTTGATAAAGACCTCATCGTCTTCGCGGTCTTGCAAGCCGTTTAGGCAGAGCAGGGGAACTTGAATGAAATGCTCAATGGCCTCAAACTTGTTATGGAATGAAGACACTAGGTAGCCTGCAGCTTCGTTGCCTTTGGCAGACACCTCCTTGACTGACTGCCCAGATTTTGGGATTTGAAAGACGTTTAAAACACTCTTGTAGACCGCTTTTCCCTTGACGGAATCTGCTTCGTCATCATTCGTGAGATTTTTAATGAGAGTCGTATCAATGAGCCTTCGGAAGCGAGCAAAATCCGCCTTGACTCTCCCACTACTGACTAAAGGAGCAGAGACAATTCCGGAAACGTACGTTTGACTGGAATTGGCAGTGCTAGTGATGATAAAATTCCAAGACTGCGAATGCTTGACTCTAGTGACTGTCAGACTGAGATTATCCTCCGCCTTGGCTGGTATCGGACTCTGTTGTGCCAAGTATTCCACATTGTAAACGTTGTGCTTTTGGGTGGGAAGATTTTGGACTGTGTCAATAGCCTTGGAAATCAAGTTCATTATCGAAGAAACCGGGCAGATTTGAACATTAAGAATGTAGTTCTCAGGGCAAATTGTTTGCCAACTCTCGTGATGAGTGTTGATGCGGAATTCACCACCCTCATTGGTCTTTTGCAGCAACTGCAGGAGTGATTCTGGCTCTGAGACTGGAACTGGAACCTCAACCGCTGGAGGACCCAAGTCTTTCCATTCCAACCAGAAGCGCGCTTTGTCAAATTGGTATGGAGGAAGATTCAACACTTCATATTGCTGTTGTTGGCTGTGATGGAATGGCCAATACTGTATGGCCAGACCGAGTTCCCAAAGCTGCGCTGTCATTTCTGCCAGAGGCTCTATGGATGATGCAGACTCTAAACTCATGGACTTGATGTTGTTTGCAGATGCTCGTGTTCCGAGAGCTCGCCGTACCATGGACGCACCGAAGCCCGAACCGGCCTCGAGCCATGTACAAGGGCCAAGCTGTTCTGCAATCCTCTCTACTGCCTGGTGGAAGTATACTGGATCTCTCATATGTGACGCGACAAGAGCTGGAGTGGCAGTCTCCCAAGTGCCAAGGCCAGAGCAAGTCTCCAGGGGGATTCTTGGAGACTGGAAGTGTAATTGTTCGGTAATATCTTGTAGAGGCTGGAGTAGGGGCTCTGTCAAGGAAGAGTGAAAGGCATTTGTGACTCGCAATCGTTTTGCTTGGATTGGCTGCGGTGCATACTTCAGGATGGCTTCCAGAGCGTCTACCGAGGAAGTACTACCTGCGATAACAAAGCTTTGTGGCCCGTTATAACAAGCAATATCGAGTCCGAGATGCGCATGCTGCGCCAGAAGACTCTTTACCGTGGCCAGGTCCGCTTCGATTGCAATCATTGAGCCGGAGTCATTACCCCAATGCTCCTTGATTAATCTAGCGCGTCCAGTAATCAGCTGCAAGCTATCATGAAGCGATAATACTCCTGATACACAGAGAGCTGTAAGTTGGCCAAAGCTGTGACCGACGAGCTTAGCTGGTTGGAGCCCGCAGTCTATCCAGGCCATGGCGCTCGCGTATTGTGCACTGAATAGTATAGAGTGGAGGAGGACAACTTCTTCATGTGGACCAGGCTCGAAAATGTCCGGGAAGATACTCGGAGATCCAAGTGCACGCAACGTAGCATCGCAATCATCCAGATGCTTGCGGAAGATGGCAGAAGAGTCGTAAAAGGAGCGAGGAACGGTAGCCATCTTGCCAGTTTGCCCGCCAAAGTACAAGACAACTGGCTGCTGTTTGTTTTCATTCTTTAGAGGCTCCATGGATATTGTAGATGAGAGAAAATCCTTGAGCTCTTGAAGCGACGAAATGGTTGCGCATGCAGTATATGGCAAATTGGGGTTCCTGCGGCGCCATAAGTGGTAGCAAATGTCTAATGCCAAGTCATTACTGGCTGAGCCTGACTGGTTTATGAAACTCAGCAACTCGGAGCAATATGCTGCCATGCTTGAAGGGCTGAAAGCCGTAATAGACACGGGATAAATCGCTACCGATGTGGACGAAGATCGGCCCTTGATGTTTGGGGGCTGAGCAACGATCATTGCTGCATTAGTCCCCGAAGCACCGTAATTATTGATGCATGCAGCTTTGAATTGAGCCCTCCATGGAACCTTGCTTGTAGCAATGGCCATGCCACTGGGTTCCATGGGTCCAATCGCCGGGTTAAGATTCTTTAACAATGCTTGTGGCGGAATCACTCCCTTTTGCATCATCAAAAGAACCTTGATGAGTCCAGACAATCCAGAAGTAGCTTCTGTATGTCCAATGTTACTCTTTAATGAGCCCAAGTAGGTTTTATCGCCGTGAGGGCGAGAGTGGTTGCCAAATACGCCTCGTATACTTCGAGACTCAATCGGATCTCCAAGGGCGGTACCAGTTCCGTGAGCCTCAACATACGAAATGTCGTCAGCATGCATACCAGCACGCCGTAGAACCTTTCGGTAAAGATTCATCTGAGTAGGCCCATGGGGTACCGTGATGGAGTGTTCGTTTGCATTCTGGTTAACGCCCGTAGCGGCGATCACTCCCATGATAGGATCACCATCCCGAATAGCTGCAGAGAGTTTCTTCAGCACGACAACTGCCACACCCTCTCCTCGGCAATATCCATCAGCTGCGGCATCAAAGGATTTAGATGCCCCTGTCGGGCTTGTGAATTGGCCACTGGCAAGGTTCTGGAAGGTATCAGGGCTGACAAAGATGTTCGTGGCCCCTGCAATGGCAGCGTTGCAGTCTCCAGTTGCAACGGCTTGACAGGCTTGATGGATAGCTGTACCTGATGCTGCGCATGCTGTGTCATACATGATGGCAGGGCCAGTCCAGCCGAAGTGATGGCTGATCTTTCCCGCAATAAACGGCCGGATTGACCCGGTCAGTGAGAATGCTGAGGGTGGATGGGTGGCCACGTTCTCAGCATACTCGTTTGTGCAAGTGGCAAAGTAGCAGCCAATGTCCCGCTCTGTCCCCGTTGTGTAGGTGTCACGGCTGAAATAGCCTGCTGACTCCAAGGCCTGGTATGTGACCTGCAGCCCCAGTCTCTGTTGAGGATCCATGAAGGTGGCTTCGCGACTGGCAACCTTGAAGAACTTGTGGTCGAAAGCATCTACATCATCAATGGTGTTGGCTTTGAACGGCCTTTCATAGGCTCGCCGTGCAAAGCGGGCATCTGGGAAACGGTCCTTGGGGAGATCACGATATAGTGTTGTTCCTGTTTCGAGGATCTGCCATAGTTGCTCTAGAGACTCAGCTCCGGCAAACTTGCATGCCATTCCCGTTACGGCAACGGCTGAGTCTTGAGAGTATGGTAGGGAGGGAGATGCATCCATCTCTGGGTTTCCACCCTCCAGTGTATTTCTCCAATTCTTGTTGCTCCAGGCATTATCCATGTCTTGGGTGGACGAGCCATGGCTCATCTCATCATGAACGGCCATTTCTGCGGGCGTCCCAGTTCAGAATGGCGTGGGTCAGCTCGTTATTCGAGACGTTTGCTCCGAAATCCTTGTAACGTGTGAGCTAAATAAGAACCTAAATGACAGATGCTGGCATACGTACCGAAACGATGGGCTTGGGGCTGAGAATATAGATATGTATTAGATGCTAAAACATCTCGCTGAAAGCCCATACATAAACTATACAGTAGTAACAGCAGAAGAGTCAATGTGGCTTAAACAATAAATAGGCAAAGCTCGCCTACCTGTCAACCAGGCTGCCACTTCAGACGATATCATATCCAGTTTATATCCGGGCCGTGTGAATCTGAGGAAGCTGGCAATTAAACGAGTCTTCGCGATCAGCGGTCGCTTGCCTGAAAGGGGGATGTAGCACTTCCTCATCGGTCTATTTTTTAACCTCCATGGCGATGTTGGTACATGGGAAGTGACCGCAATTCGGCCGCCAAGTCAACTAATCACATTATTCAACAGGCTGAAGACTTGAAAAATCCCCCTTCAGCTTTACATGGTGCTGATATCAGCGACAGGTGGTATTGCATACCTAGCAACCGGTTCAAGTGGTTGACGTGGGCCATGTAGATTTAACCCTCCGGTAAATCGGCTGCTACACAGGTGGGATGGGTTCAACGGCGCTAATTCTCAAGCACTGTGTGCTTTTCTTCGGGTTTTATTCCTATCCTGCTCTTGGATACAGGGTCCTGATCACCGTCCGTGTATCCCGCGAGGACTAGGAGCCCGGCAGATACTAGCCTCGTGTCAACGAGTTAGTCCCGAATACTAAGTATTAGTCCATCATCGTAAAGAGATGCATCATTTTGATAAGACATGATTTCTTCAAGGTGGGGGGCCCTTGCAAGTTCATCCCGATCGTGCTGACGCTCCCCCCTGGCTTTAGGTGGCGCCACAAGCCTTTAACATCTGAAGACTCCGAGTTACACCGGCCAAGGCTTTGGTCACAGCTTTGTGCTAGCCAAGCGAACCAACTTGTATGCAATACTACCTGTCGCTGATATCAGCGCCAGTCGGTTCCACCGAGGGTCGCTAAATGATACAAGTGTGATAACGCGGGACTCGCCTGACAGACTAGGACGGATATTTGGAATGAGGTACAAGCAGTATGATAGCCGTCGTTCTTGTACTGGGTTCGTGATGGACAGTAATGGCAGTAGTTGCACAACGGCCTCAATCGAGACACATATACCACTACACACGGACCTAGGGAAGATCAAATTGAAACCGGGGGTGACCCAACTGCAGGAATTGAATCCTAGTCAATCCTAAACCCGCTCCGATGCAGACGCTGCATCCTCCCCCTCACCCAGGATCCTCTTGAAATCCCCTCAACCGTTGGACACGGGTGAAACCTGTGTATATAATAGCATATTGGACGCAATTCGCACATGCCCATTGCACAACGAGGATTCTTCGCTATTCGATTACTCGCCCGTGGGACAAGATGGCTACCGGTATCTCAACTTCAGGTATGAAATGAATCGCCTCACCGACAAGCATATTCAGTGCTGATGAGTGTGGATCTAGACTATCTTAGCATCAACAATCTCGCCTTTGAATGGGCAGAGAGCTACGACACTAAGGACTGGGGCCGTCTGAAAGAATGCCTTGCACCCGCGATCCGCCTAGACTTTAGTTATCTCCGTGGGGAAAAACATGAGAATCTCACCCCGGAAGCGTATTCGACCATCCTCATTGGCATGATTGGAGACAAGCGGTTGAAGACGCAGCATCTCCTAGGCGTGGGACAGTGGGAGCTCCAGAGTGACGGTGTCGTCCGCGTCGCGTGGCAGATCCGAGCGGCCCATATACGATATGCCGACGAGACTCTCGCAGAGGTGACAAACCACGGCCATGGCCACGGCGTCACCACTCATTGGTACAAGAAGGTTGACGGCGTTTGGAAGATAGAGGGCGTCGCGCCTAGACTTGAGTTCCAAGAGTATGACTTATTCGGCACCCTTGCGGCGCCTGAAGAAGTAAAAAATTAAGAGCTTGAATAAAAAGAGCACCACTTCAATATATGCTATTGATGCGAGAATTTGGATACAACTCGTTCTAGAGACTGACAATCAAGGGTTCCATGTTACTTCGACCATTGCGAGCTTACAACCCTCTGGTCTTCGTACGCCTTCCATCGTGAACCGTGAATCGCTTAACTCCAAGACGCGTCTAAACTCGTCTGCTGATCTATCTTTTCCATTGGAGATTGTTGCCATGATAAAGTCCTGTTGGAAATTGAACTTGCCGGATAATTTCTTCACTGGCCTGTCCTCCAAGACTGAGTCCCAGATAAGGATCTTGGAGCCTTTTCGCAACGCTGGAATAAGAGCACGAAGAATGATGGCGCTGTGATGGTCACTCCAGTTATGAAGACATCGGCTGATTAAGTATGCGTCTGGCGGGTTTTCTGACTGTTGAGGCTCCATAAAGTTTTGCTCCTGGAAAGAAATCCGTTCGTTGAGCTCGGCTGGGAGCAATTTTCGACCCTTTTCTACAACATGAGGAAGATCATGAATGGTAAAGGACAGATTTTGAGTCTGCTTGGCCAGGGCTTGGGAAATCTGCCCATATCCACCACCAAGATCGACCAGTCGGGCCCCAGGTCTATCCAGCGTTGACCAGTCGAATCCGTTGATGATGTCGAAGAAATTGAAGTCTTTATCTTCGACGCAATACTTCATCGCCCCGTCGAAGCGATTGGCGCGTTCCGGCTCTTCAGCCAAAACGGTGAAGAGTGATCGCCCGCCATTCTGCAGACTGAAGGCACTCTGATCAGGCTCTCCAGCGTCGTCGCCAAATTTTTGCCAGGCCTCAATCAGCTTCAAACTCGCGGGACCAATATCCTCGAGCTGAAGACCTATAGCGCTGTAGTAGCCATCGTCTGCGGCTAGCAGCCTGGATATGGCAGTATGGCAAATCTGACCCGGCACTGGTTCGTCGAATATGTTCAATGTCATGGCTGATCGAATTGTTCGAGTAACGAGAGATCTGCCCAGCCCGCTGGTAGCCGAAATCTCATCGTAGGTCGCCGTCCCATCGAGGGGTATGGCAGATGCCAGCCTGTATCGCCATATTATTCGCAAGATGAGTTGGTCCGTCCACTGTTTCACATATGAATCAGCAATTGTATTCCCCTTCCTCATTGACAGATGGGGATCAATACCCCAAAAGCTATATCCAATCCGGAGAGCCTAGCACCTCTGAGGAGTTGCGTAATTGTGTGACTTGTATCAAGAAGATCCCATCGTAGCTTTTGAGCACCATCCGGCAGTAACTCGAGAGTGTCTTTGTCGAAGGACGTAGGTGGAAGATTATTTTGCTCAAGCAGTTGCTCAACTTCTTTTGCCTGAGCTAGCAGTTCCTCTGCCAGCGATACCAACGAAGACATTCTTGAAACAGCTGCTCGCTATGAAACGACGTATAGCAAGACTGTATGCAAGATGAGCGAAGACGGCTCTTCAAGGGACATGCCCGAGCTTGCTTAGCAGTCACATATCACAAACACCAGCAACCACGTTTACCGAACATTGGCGATCTAATCCATAACTGCCATGGATGATCTGCCACTTTTTCGATGGCCGAGCCAGAATCAGCTGGACTCATTTGGGATTGAATGCCTATTCTGGGTTAAACATGATCATTTACGGATACGAGAGCCACATCCCGGGCTGATGTGCCAAGGTTACAATGCCGTTGAAAGGCTCTGTCACGGTTTACTTGATACTGTGCGGAGCAGGATGAAATCCTTCCTTGGCAAAGGCAAAGCCTTGACCTGGACCGTAGGCGAAGGCGGCTAGGCCGGATCACGAAGCGGAGGTTCATGTGTCTCGGTGATGCCCCATATCCAGAAGCCGAAAGGCATTGCCCAGACTATCGAGGCAGACTCAATCAAGCAGGTCTGATTTGAATTCTCCCCTCGGCAGCAACTCACCGATTCCAATACTGTAACAGACTTACCCCATGTCGAGTGGGCCGGAAATGGCGTTTCATGACACACAACCTAGTCTATCACAGGAGCAACTTGTGCTTGTACGAGTATGTACTAGCAACTACTAGTAAGACGGGACGAGACGGGACGAGATTTGCAGCCAGGGCAAAAAAAATCAGACGCCAGGCTCCACCATCTCATCAAATAGCCAGCTAGACTTGGTTGTAAAAGTGAAGCCAAATCTTTATTGATATCTTATTGGGGAGCCTACTGCACGTGTGCAGACGTACGGAGTATATGGTACCTATGCAATAGGAATGATACTATGGCCAGGATTGAGGAACCCCCTACTTTTATTCGCAAGGTCTATTCGTACATGCAGTTGGGAAAACTTTTTTCTTTTCCCGCCTCTCGGCTGAATAGAGGTGCCGATACCATGTAATCAATCACATCAAACATTCTATTTCCCTTGCCTTATCGCAGCAATGTCAATGCGATAGTTTACTTCCCCAGATACGTCATGTCGTCTTTTTTGCCGCTAAGAAGAAAGCAGGGTGAGACAACGTCGATCTTCTTCAACAACAGAAGGACAATGTAAAGATACAAGCATGCTGACATGGTTGCCTACATACTTACTGTATGCAGAGCTGTACTCGTAGAGCGATGGTATACCATTCGCTTAAGGCTACTCGTTTAGGGAACATCCTTGGCCCCCATGGGTGCTGTATGGCGTAATCCGAGTGCCTGCTTTCTCTTCATAATACGACGCTGGAGCAGAGAGGCAAAGAGGATGACCAGCTGATGCCACCCAGGGTTCCATACACCCAAGTCATCCTATCCCAGCACAGACCGAAAGCATCATTACCTCGGCGTGCCCTGCTCCGCGTCCAAATGTCGCATCTAAAGCTGGTGCTCACACATGAGCCACAACCGCTGCTACCTTCCACCAAGAAACCAGGCATATCAAGTCGCGTCTCCGGGGGGGCTTAGCGATGTACAGTACGACTTGGACGTACCAACAGACGGAGATGTGCTGGATTTTCCCTCATGTCCATAGCATTGGCTGACTGCCCACGTACTGTGTTACGTCGAAACAATCATTGTCTGTGTTGACGCGGGCGCAATGGTCTGATGTCTTTCATCCAGCCATAGCCTGGTAGGGGAAGGGCCGCATATGTAGAGATGCTGATCGATCTGCGTGAATCCATGCTGCGAACAGTGCAAGGATGCGAACTGCTGCATGCACTGAACCAAGAGCGACATCTCCCAATTTTAGCCTCGTCATCCCACGCAGTCGTTTTTTTCCTGCTTTTTATATTTTATTTCCTCTGCTACTAGTCTTGAATCTATCCTCGGTTAGTGCTTCGACTGTAGGAATCGTTTCTTCTTTTCTTTTGTCTCTTTGTCTTATTCACTAGTTGTTCTTCACCTCGCTCCATCATGGCCGATGTAGGCGGCGACAAAGGCCCTCTTTGTCTCGCAGTCATCATCGCCACATTGGCTGTGGGAGGCATCCTCGTCTTTACTCGCGTCCTCACTCGTACAGTCATCAGACCCCATTTTGGGTGGGATGATGGCCTCATTGTCATTACCTGGGTATGTTGTGGAAGCGCGCTTCTCGGCGCAAAATGTTGTCGTTGATGTCGACTGACTTTGTCGTCTCAGTTCATTATTCTAGGCTACAATATATGCATGTTCGTCTCGATTGAACGAGGTTATGGAAAACGCGGCGCTACCTTGACGGATGAGCAAGTCACGTCGGCGATTAAAGCAGAAGTCATCGGCCAGTTCTTCGCCATCGCCTCATTCCCATCCGGCAAAGCCTCCATCGCGTATCTGCTGCAGCGTATTTTCCCTGGCAAGAAACTACAATGGTTCTTGTGGTCATTCGTTGCCGCAAATGCTATCTGTTTCTACATTGATGCCATCTTGATTTTGGTCCAGTGTCAGCCAGTGGCATTTCAGTGGGATCACACCATCCCGGGGGGCAAATGCTGGGATTCAAGAGTTGTTGTTGACTGGGGATTTCTCACTGGCGGTAAGTCCTCGCTTCACGTTCGCTAGGTCTATACAAATCCCAAGCTGACATAATATCTAGCTATCGGTGCCCTTACAGACTTTTCCTTTGCCGTCCTGCCATGGTTCTACCTCAGGAAGCTTCAGATGGGCCTCAAGGAGAAAATCACCATTGGCGTTGCCCTCAGCATGGGTTTCTTCGCCACCGTGTGTTCGTCTCTCAAGATCTATTATACGTGGACTTTAGGGTCGCACCAGGATTTTACTTGTAATTCCTCTCATGATTAGTGTCAATGTACTAAACGGAGACTGACTTGTATACAGATGATACCGTTCCCTTGGTCATTTGGTCGTGTGTGGAGCTGGCTTCCATCAACGTCGCTGCTTGCATTCCTACTCTCGGGCCACTCTACCTGTGGCTCCTTGGTCGTAGTCCCAAAAGCACAAGCGCGAAATCCGACTATGAGTCAAGGGGGACTGGCTCCGGGAAATTCGGACGATTGGCGAATCGGAACAGTAGAGGCATCGAGCTCGAATCCCTCGATGACCCATCTTTCAACATCTACCAATCCAAATCCTACAGGGTCAGTTTTGGAGACCGCGATGGCAAGCCGATAAAGGTGACAGAGACGGCTCAGACGACGCAGACGACACAGACGATACAAACAGAAGATGCTGGGGCTACTATCACGGTCCAGCGTGCTTACGCTTATTAAAGTCCAATGTTTTTTCTTTCTCTTTCTTATAATGAATACAATGTTTGGTTGGCCTAAGGCGTTTGAAGATGCTCGCAAAAGAGCTTGGGATGGAAGGTTGCGTGCCAGCGGCGGCACATATATGCGGCTTGCGGATGAGAGTCACGATGGATGAGAGTCACTATGGATGAGATTAGTGAGAATGTGATATACCCAAATTTGCAAAATCATAACTGCATGTAGAACTGAAACGAAGAAACTTGAGCGCGATCAATCTCTCAAGGGATATGAAACTTCTCAGTGAAGATCAAGTTTCTCAACAGCATTCTTAACCTTAGGAGTTACTGCAGAGCTATCTAGTTTCCAGAAACCTTCTGTTGCTAGCTAAAATAGCATAACAGATACACTTTCTATACTGAAGTTGTTGCACTCTTACAGAACTCTACAATGAGTATCTAGTTGTACATTATATCCTAGATGGAGACATGGTGCGCACAAATCGGCCTACTGCGCTGATGATTCGCAGCTTATAGAAGACTTTGCCGGTGAATACGGTTGAAGACGTGGTTAGGTAACTACAATGGCAACTGTCCGTAAACTCTAACCTTGTTTTAATTATACTATGACGAGAACGAGTGGAGACGCTTTGCTCATTGCCGATAATATCTGGTTTGACTTCTGTCTATGGTAAGAAGTCAAGGAAAAATACCAAGTGCCCCTGTCGATCGAAAGAGTAAGACGGGGACAAGTCATACTATGTCAATATACCCTGAAAGTTGCAGCACTGTCGTTTTGGAATAACGAATACTATGCGAAACTACCTATGTGGCATCACACAGCCTCTTGTAACCCAAGGTAGTATACAACGCCTTCCCATGTTCCGCAATGACCTCCGTACTTGATGCAGAGACAGTGAGAATGGTTCCACAAATTAGACCTTCTGAAAGGTAACATCACTATCTTTTCGTTCCCCTAAGAGGTTATGCGACCTCACTGTTGATAATCAGGCCATTCATGCCGTTAGCTTTTAATAGAACACTACCTAAGGGATAGTCCCACCTCTATTGCTACAGACATTGCCGTGTTTTACTCCCTTCAGACCTTCCTCTTCTGTTGCCATGCTACGATTGCTTCTATCTTTTCTTTTAAGGCTTACCATTATTCTGGCAATGTCACCTTCCAATGGACGATTTGCCACGCCGATCATTCGTCTAATTGCTGACGGTCAAGGCGCAGTTTCTGAAGAATCAGTTTTTAAGGGCTGACTGGGACGTCGCGGAACTTGTAAATTGCAGAGCCGAGGTTTCAGACGTTTGTCTTCTGATGTGGATAGTCGAGGTAGTGTCTCTATGCTACGATATAGTCTTCTGGCAGTTCCATAACTGTACCGATGGCTCTTCAAGACGTATCGTTACATTTTAAGGTCTGTTATAGAGAGTAGCTATTCAGCGCATCAGAGACTGCATGAAGTTTGTTTATCGAAACAGAATGAGATAGAAAGCCTTTTACAGGTACTTATCTGCTTAGGTAGTAGATAACGGGATTTTGAGCATCTGTTACTATTATTACCTCCTGCTACTATCGCTCAATGTGGCTTTCACTTTGAGACACAGGATGCTGGATAGTAAGCTTAGGGTGTTGAATAGCCACCTCCCATAGTTGTAGCTCAATTGCCCAAACACTGCGATAGTATAAACTCCAAGGAAAGTAAATTAACAACAACTTCACCTGTGATGTAAGTAAATAAATTTCACAAAAGTATCACTACTAGCACGAATATCTGTCTAAACAAATGACTTTCTCTAATTCCTATATGTTATGCACCTTGTTCGATTTTGTTCCAACGAGTTGCGCCGAATGGGGGAAAGTCTAGCTGTTTCAATATCTGTACCAACAATGATGCATTATCCTTTACAAATGGATTTACAAAGATGACATACACATAAAATTTTCTTCCATCTTTACAGCAACTTAGCTAATGTTTCGGAAGCCAAGTACCTTGCTCTTGGTTCGCTCCTTCAATTACTCTCATCCAACTCGGGCGATTCTTAACAAAAAGCTTGTCAGAAGCGGCAGCGTATGAGAGAGTAATAGAGTTAAGGAGAGGTTCTAGTTATTATAAAGGGATAAAGTAGCTAAAAGGTATATAATAACTATATTTATCTTTAACCTTTTCTTAAACTAAGGGGATTTATATTTCTTTATATAGTAAATCCTAGCTATAACTAGCCTTTAAGTAGTAACTTTAGTAATATTTACTAACTTTATAGCTTTATAATATTTTTTTTTTTTTAAATTTTTAATAAGTTATTTTTTTTTTTTAAAAATATACCCTTATATAGTTTTTTATAATCTTTTTTTATACTTTTTCTTAAGGTATTATTAAAGTATTAACTTTAACTTATTTTTATATAAACTATAGTAAAATTTAGTTATAAATAAAAAACTTTTATTTAATATTATAATAATAAGGGGTATAATCCTTAAGTAAATAAAAGTAAAAAACTATATAAAAGTTATTTATTATAAAGTAATTTAGTTTTTATAATAATAATTTTATAAAATAAGTTAGTAATTATTAATTATAATATTTAAGTTATAAAAAAGTAGTTTTTTTTTTTTTTTATAAAATTTTTAATTATTATTATTATTATTATATTTTTTTTTTATATTAATATATTTATTATAATATTCTTTTTAATTATACTTTATTAAAAATTATTATAAAATATTATAGTAATAACTATAGTTATAGCTATATTAATATTTTTTTTTATTATATAGCTAAAAGTTAATAAGTAAGTTATACCTTATTCTTAGTTTACTTTTTTCTTACTAAAGCCTAGTGTAGGCCTTATATATATAAATATTATATATATTATTATACTTATTAAAAACTAGGTAATATAATAGAATATTATTATAATATATTAAGTATATTTCCTTATTCCCTAAGTTTATTTTACTTAAGCTTTACTTACTTTTTTTTAAATAATAGTAATAAATATTTTTATTATAATAATTATAATAATATTTATATTTTTATATTAATTATTAATAAGGCTATATATATAAACTTAATTAATAAAATTAAGTTTAATAACTTTAATTTAGTAAGTTAATTTTATAATAGTTATATAATAAATATTAATATACTCTTAGGCTTATATTATTATACTTTAAGTAAATTATAAAAAAGCTTATAATAAAGTAAAGCTAAGTTTTACTTTAGTAACTTTTATTTATTAAACTTATACTATAGTAATAGTATAATAACTTTATTTATACTATATTTATAAAATTATAAATACTTAAGTTTAATTAAATATTATAAATTTATTATATAACCTTTAGGCTATACTTATATTTTATATTTTAATTTATTCCCTTTAATTTTATTAAATTACCTTTTATTAATTTTTTTTATAATTTTAGCTTATACTTAGTTAAGCTTAAAATATTATTTTTATTACTATAACTTAAGACTACTTTAATTTTTAAGCTAATATATTATAAACTAAAGTAATTTTTATTATTAATAATATTATTATAAATAATATTAATAAATAAAGTATATTTTATAATTCTTTTACTTTTATAATATTTTAATATAATATTTAATAATTATAATATTTACTAATAACTATAGTAAAGAAAAGTAAAAGAAATTAAAAAAAAGTAAAAAAAATTAAAAAAAGTTAATAAAAATAAAAAAAATTAAAAAAAAGTAATAAAAAGTAAATAAATATAAATAAAAAATTTCTTATATTTTTATAAGGTTTTTTCTTTTTATAAAATTTATATTTTTACTTAAGGTTTTTTTTAGCTTTTTTTTACTTTTTTTTATTATAAAAGCTTTATAAGTAAATCTTATATATTTAAATAAGTTTTTTAAGTTAATATTTATATATTATATTATATACTATTATAAATTATATTCCCTAAGCTTTTTATTATTTAAGTTACTCTAGGGCTTTTATAACCTTTTTTTTACTTTATTTTTTACTATAATAAGCTTTATAAGTAAATCTTATATATTTAAATAAGTTTTTTAAGCTAGTATTTATATATTATATTATTAACCTTACCCTTAGTTATATTACTTTTATAAATTATATTTACTAAGCTTTTATTATTTTAGTTACTTTAGGGAGTTTATAAGTTTTTTTTTATTTTATTTTTTATAATAAATAAGTTTTTCTTTACTTTATCTTTTACTATAGATCTTATATATTTAAGTAAGTCCTTTAAGCTAGTCCTTACCTTAGCTATATTACTATTTATAAATTATATTTACTAAGTTTTTTATTATTTAAGTTATTTTAAAAACTTTATAAATTTTTCCTTACTTTATCTTTTACTATAGATTTTATATATTTAAGTAAGCCCTTTAAACTAGTTCTTACTTTAGCTATATAGTAATTATAAGTTATATATACTAAGCCTTTTATTATTTAAATTACTTTTAATATAGCTAGAATATTATTTATACCTTAAAACTTTATAAGGTTTTATTAAAAATTATTTTTATATTTCTTTATAAAATTCTAGTTTATAAAATCCTTTTTTAATACTTAAGAATTATATTTTTTACTATAGCTTTTTTATTTTATATAATAAATATAGCTTTTTCTTTTTTTTTTATATTTTATAATCTTTTTAATATTATATATCTCCTTTAATATAAAAGAATTATTTTTTAATTTCTTAATAATTTTATTTTTACTTTTAAATTCCTTAAGGGTTATAATATTAAATATTAAGTATATTTTAACTAAGGTTAAGAATCTTAGTTAATAAGTAAGGCTACTTATATTAATAATTTTATTAATTTAGTAAGGTTTTATATATTTAAGTATTAGTTTTTAACTTAGTTTTTTAAATTTAAAGTTTTTAATTAATATTAATACTTAGTTTTTTATATTAAATATTTTCTTTTACTTTTTTTTATTATATTATTTATAATATAAATTACTAAAGTATTATAAAATAATAGTTATATTTTCTTAGTCTTTAATTATTTTATTAACTTAATTAATAATATTTTTATTTATATATTATAAGTTATTATTATTAATAAAAAGGGGGTTAGGCTTATAGTTAAGTAGTAAGTATATTAATATTTACTTAATTATTAAGTATTTTATTATATTATATATAAATTCTATAAGTAAAAGCTTATATAGCTAATTAAGTTAATTCTTATTATAAAAAGCTTTAAAATAGTATTTAAAGTTTTAATTTTATTATTTTATTTAGTTATTTATTTAAAAGTAAAAAATAATACTAAGTCTTTTTTTATAACTTAGTAAGTAGTAGAAAGTTTTTTAAAATATATTAGTAAAAAGGCTTTTTTAATTTAATACTATTCCTTTAGGAATTTTATATAATTTAAAAATATAGTAAAAGAATTTATTAATTAACTTATTTATAATTATTTATTATAAATATAAGAGATATAATATATATTTTATAAATTTATTAATAATAATAAATATTAAATTATAGATTTTTTTTTATTTTATAATTTTAAAAAGTTTTATAATAAAGTTTATTAAAAACTTCTCCTAGGGCTATATTAATATAAGTAATATTATTAATTTTTTATAAGGTTTATAATAATAAGGCTTTATTATTTAATATATATAATAAGTATTAATATATTTCTTTAAATTTTTTTTTATATTTTATTAAAAATAAGTCTAAGTTATTTATATATAACTCTTACTAATACCTAGGTAATTAATTATTTTATTATTATAAAATAAAGTTAATATCTTTTACTTTATATTATAAAATATAAAAATTCTAGCCTTATATTAAAGAAAATATTTTTTATTTATACTTTATTTATTATAAATTCTCTTTAAGGCTTTATATTTAATTATTAACTCTTATACTTAGGTATTCCCTTATTATATAATAAATAATATTTTTTATAAAGTTTTAGGTAATTTTTTTAATATTATAATAGTATTTTTATATATTATTTATATAAATCTAACTAGCTTATAGGTTATATACTAAAGGTAAAGCTTATTTTTTAGTAAGTTTTTTTTAACTTAAGGGGTTAAGTTAAGGTATAACCTTAAGTTTAAGTAGTTATCTTATATTATTAATTTAAGGCAGGGTTTTTTTTTTTTATATTTTTTTATTTTTTAAATATAGTTTAATATAAAATTTA
The DNA here is from genome assembly GCF_033847375.1 of Trichoderma aggressivum f. europaeum. Classification (NCBI taxonomy): domain Eukaryota; kingdom Fungi; phylum Ascomycota; class Sordariomycetes; order Hypocreales; family Hypocreaceae; genus Trichoderma; species Trichoderma aggressivum. The sequence goes on from NW_026946384.1 coordinate 615,388, forward strand.
TTTATAAAAAATATAAAATATTTAAGAAATAATTATTTTTTATTTTATAATTAATATAAGTTTACTTAATAAAATAGCTTATTAATAAAATTAGCTTTACTTAGTTTATATATAATCTTAAAGTTATATAAAGCTAGCTTTTATAATTATAATACTTACTTACTTAAGAGTTTTTTTTTTTTAATAAGGAAATTATAATTTAAATAGTTAATAATAACTTCTATTTTATTTTAAGTATATATAAAATAATATTTTTAAATTTTATATACTTTTATAATAGTAAATATTTTAATATTAAAGGTTTAATAATATACTTTTATTTTACTAAGTTTTTATAAAAAATAAGTAATAAAGTATTAGGCTTTATTTATAAGCTAAGATAATATAGTATTAATTATATATTTTAAGGTATTTATTTTAATATAAATTAATATATTAGGGTTATAATAATAAAGTATAAGTTTTTATTAAAAAGTATTAATAAATTCCTTAAATATTATTAATTTTTATTTTCCTAATATAATATTCCCTTTAGCCTTTTTTTTTATTAAGTTAGTTAAGGGTATTATAATTTTACTATAATTCTTTATAAATCTTTAATAAAAGTTAATAAAGTTAATAAAAGTAAAAATATTAATAATAATATATAAAATAGGCTAATTAATAATTACTTTTATATACTTTTTTTTTATTTTAATTTTATTTAAGGTTATTATAAACCTAAAATAAAAAACTTTTATTATATTAAATTTATATTTCTTAAGGTTAATAAATATTTTATATTACTTTAGCTTATTTAATACTTTTTAAATATATTATATATACTTAATAAGGTTTTTATTATAAATTAAGATATTATTTAAATAAATTATATAAATATAATTTATTAAGCCCTTAAGTACTTTATTAATATACTTTTAGAAAGTAATAGAAGTATTAGTTAGTTTAAAAAGTATTATTTAAAACTTATATAGCTTATATTTATACTTAAAGGCTATTTTTTTTTTATTTTTTTTATAAACTCTTATATAATAGTATATATTTTTTATATTTAGCTTAAAATAAATTTTTATATTTTAAAGCTAATTAAAAATTTTATAAATTAAGAGTAGTAATATATAATTTTTATATATTATTTTATTTAATATATAATAATTTATATAAAAGTATAACTTACTTTTTTTTTTTAAAATAAATAATATTAATATACTTTAGGAATTTATAAATTAATATATTTAATTTTATTATAATACTTACTTAATATATTTTTATAATATTTTTAGCTTTTTTTTTACTAAAGAGTAAATAAGTTTTTAAAAAAACTTTACTTTTAGCTTTAGATTTATTATATATATTAATTTTTATAAAAGTATTAGCTTTATTATTAATTTTAAATTAAATACTTTTATTTTATTTATATATTTTATAAATAAAAACTTTATAGTTTTTTCTTAAGGTAAAGTTATAAAAGTATTTTAGTTTATAATAATACTAATATTAAAATATATAATAACTAATTTAACTTAAGTTTTCTTTACTTAAGTATATATTTATTACTTAAAGGTTATTATTATTAAAGTTTTTATTAATATTAAATATTAAAAAAAATTATTTTTAATAATAATAATAAAATTTATTTAATTATATTATAATTTTCTTAAGATAATATTATTAAGTATTTTTATTATTATAAAGCTTATAAATATTTACTTTTTAACTTTTTAATTATTTTTTATTTTTAAAAACTAAAAAGTATAATTATATATTTTACTTAAGTTTTTATATACTAAAGTAATTATTAAGTTATTATTAAGTATTACTAAAATATTTTTTATTAAGTATTTACTTAATATATTAATATTATTTTTAATATTAAAAATAATAATCCTTAATTTTTATATTTCTTTTACTTATATTTATATTTTTTTTTTATTATAAAAAATATAATAAATAATAACTTAAATAAGTAAAACTTACTTTCCTAAGCTTTTTTTAAGATAATTAATTTAAAGTTTAAGCTTTATATTAAATTAGCTAAAATATTTACTTAAGGGTTATTATAATATTTTATAATATATTTTTTATTTTTATAATATAAGTAATTTAATTTTTTATAATTTATAAAATAATACTTAAGAGTTTTATATTTATAATATATAATACTTAATAAAAGTTTATATTTTTTTTACTTAAAAGTAATTAAAGGGTTATTAATTAAAATATTATTTTTTATTTAACTTAAAAATTATTTTAATATAACTAAAACCTTTTTCTTTTTATATAAAGTATAAAAAGTAAGTTTACTTTTTTTAAAATAAGTAATATTTTTTTTTTATTTATTTTTTTTATTAAAATTATTAATAATTAACTTTACTTTAAAGTATTTTTTATAAAAATTTTATTATATAATAAAAAGTTTTTTATAAAAAATATATTTTTTTATTTTTAAAAATATTTTTTAAAAAAAAATTAAAATTTTATAATTATTTTTTATATAATATAAGATTTTATTATTAGTTTTTTTAAATTATTTAATAAACCTTTTTATAATTTTACTTTTTTTTTAATATATAATATTTAATATTTTTTTTTTATTAATAATATAAAATTAAGTATTTTTAACTTAGTTTTTATATTACCTTAAATATTATATATAAGTAATATTATTATAATTTTATTAAAATTCCCTTTTAAAATAATTAATTTAATATTATTAAGCTTTTTTTTTAAAATAAAAGTTTATTATAAAAACTTTATATACTTTATTAATAATTTTTTTAAATATAAATAAAATATTAAGTTTAAAAATATAATTTTAGTATTTTTCTTAAGTTTTTTTTTTAAATATAAGCTTTAGAAAATATAATTTTTAATTCTTTATATAATTTATTAACTTTTTTATAAATTTTTCCCTAAGAGTTATAATAAATAATTTAAAAAAAGGCTTTTTTTTATAAAAAAAATATTTTAAATTTTTTATTTTAAAAATTAATAAAATTTACTAAATATTAAGTAAGTTTTTTTTTTAATTTTTTTTTATAATAAAAATTATAAAATTAAGTAATTTATTTTTAATTAAAAAAATATATTATTTTTTAAAAAAAGCTAAGGGATTTAAAATAATAAATTAAAAATTATATTAAATATTAAAAATTAAAGTATTAATTTAAAAAGTAAATTTTTTTTTAAAAAATATTATATAAAATATAAGGCTTTACTATATATTTTTAAAATATAATTAATTTTTTACTTATTTTTAAATAATAACTTTTATTATTTTTACTTTAATAATTTTTTACTTTTTAAAAAAAAAAAAATTTATTAAAAATAATAATATATAAAAAAGTAATAAAATTAAGAAAAAGTTTTAATTATTATAAAAGAATAAAGCAGCTAAAAGGTATATAATAATTATATTTATCTTTAACCTCCTCTTAAACTAAGGGGATTTACGCTTTTTTATATAGTAAATCCTAGCCGTAACTAGCCTTTAAGCAGCGACTTCGGCAGCACTCGCCGGCTCTATGGCTCCATAATGCCTCTTCCTTCCTTAGACCCCTGACAAAGCTCAACGTCTGCTCTCCCTTTCTCAATAGTTTCCAATCCGTCAACTCCGCCAATCATCACCGCAGCCACCGTGTCGTTGAAGCTTGACCTGCGATATAGAGTTGATCCGCAGTCTCCGCAAAAGTAACTCGTCATAACATTGCCAGTCGCGGCTTCTTTGGCATATGTTTTGAGCGTCCCCTGAAGAACCTTGAAGCCAGCAAGGGGTAAAAGGATGTTGTTGGTGTTCGTAGAGCCGGAGAATTTGCGGCAGTCAATACAATGGCATCGCATCTGAAAAATTGGCTTAGCATGATGCAAGTACCCGGGGTCAAGAGTCTATACAATACCCTCACAATTATGTCGCCATCAAAAGATAGGCGATTCATGCCACAAAGACAGCTGCATTCGAACATGGTATAGAGAATTAGCAGCTTAGGATATAAAATTTGTGCCGTAAAATCTAATTCAATCTGGTGCATGTATCTATAGAGTTTGGGGGGTGAGAAATGTTTCAATTCTTGAGGAGATTCTGACAGTACTTATAATTCAGCTCATTCCCTCTTATCACGCAGATGGCTGGTATTTTCTCAAAGTTCCGAGCATTAATCCAGCACATGACGTGTATGATCGGAGATATGATAACTAAACCAGGTATCGTGAAAGCATTGCTTTGTTGTTTTGAAATTAGCGATCCTTGTGTGCTTGGTGCCACTACTGGTATTAACTGCTATGGTTTTACTGTGTAAGCAGTAAGTCTAGGGATTGAGGCAGATTATTATTAGACAGGATCCTCTAAGCTTTCCCTCCTCCATACTTAGTGTGCTTAAGGGCCGGACATAAGAAAAGCGTGTCACAGGAATAATCTCACAACTGCCCGCGTCAGCTGATATTTTCAATAGCCCACCCCTCCCATAAGTCCGGTACCTTTTGCAGGGTTCGGATATAAAGCCCACGAACGACCCATGGCCCCTATTGTCGGACATAAAGTTTTCAAGCTTCACCTTTTTACGTTGTCCAAGTAATCGGAAATCTATTTCCTCACAGCCACATCTCTATACAGGGAAATAATCGCTCAATTTGGTATGGGGGACATGCAACCTGTCTCCGGAGACCGACCGCGCAATGGCGAGAAGAGACGTCGAAATCGAGCAGCACTGAGCTGCGTTCCTTGCCGGGAGCGTAAATCAAAATGCGATAGACAGATACCGTGTTCTGGCTGCCAGAATCGAAAAATGGTGCATTTGTGTTACTACTTTGCGAGGCAGCGGAAACACGCCCACGATGCTGTTGCAGCAGCGTCATCTGACAGCCAACAAGCATCGGCTTCGTCCACGTCTTTCCCGGATAATACCGCCCAATGGAGAAACTCACAAAATGGCTCGAATTATAATTCCCTTGGTACGCTGTATCAGCATGAGAATGGGGGTATTACATACAAAGTTCGGCAATCCCATTGGTCGTCCGCCTTGCCAAGTTTGTCAGAAACACTCAGCACCCCGTCACTATCGACTACATCGCCACGCCTCGCTCCCTTGCAACTTGACAAGTCTGATTCAACGAATCGGAACACGGGTAATACAGAATCCTGTTCTCAACTCCTCTTATCTTTACCCGCCAAACAGCACTGCAAATACTTAGTGTCGCGCTTCTTTGCCGTCTTTTCTCCGCTGATCCATGTGCTTCACGATCCCACTTTTCATCGCGAGTACGAAACCTTTTTACAAGATCCTAAATCCGTCCCGCTTTCATGGCTGGCTTTGTTATTCACCATACTGTCGCTCGCGACTATGACACTGGACGACGATGACTGGGTACTGGACGACCTGGGTAGAGAAGCCGATGGTCCGAGCAACGTCAAGGCCATCGCCACCCGGTTCAGGAAGGCTGCTATGAGCTGCCTTGAAGCCGACGACTACATGTCCCGCCACCGGCTTTCTACTCTACAGTGTTTGGTTTTGATGATATATGCCATCAACCACTCTCAAGGGAGTGGTTCAAGTTGGCCTCTGTTAGGTATGCGGCAAGGCCATTCAGCATGTTCAGCTCTCCGTCTTTGGTTTCTACTGACACAAAATTAAAGGGCTCACTGTGCATGTTGCTATATCTTTGGGTTGCCATGTCGATGGTGAAAGTCTAGGGATGAACTACATAGAAGCCGAGCAGCGAAGACGGTGCTGGGCCTGCCTAAAGGTGCTCTATATGATACAGGCTTTGTGTTTCGGCAATGTCGGGCTATTCGCCTTGCCAAAGTTCCAAGTCAGGCTACCGATGGATGTCGACGATGATGATATACGTCCAGATTCGCTACCAACTCAGACAGATGGACCAACCCAGATGACCTACATGCTTCTCAAAGTCAAGCTATACAGTCTCGTGGATCAGATAGCTGACCAAATCCTCGGCGTGGAGCCTCCTTCGCATGCAAGCATCGCTGCCCTTGACGCGGCCATTGAGCGCGAGCAAGAAAGCTGGGATGCAATATATCGCAGCCACCTTCGAAGCGACAAGATCCAGGGATTTCAGCGAGTCCACTGGAACATTTTGCACAGCCATGCGCATCAAATCTATCTGCTAATCCACCGACCTCTGTTTGGCGAACCGGCCGAGAGCGGCTTTCTGCAACGGTCTAGGGCTAGATGCATAACATCTGCGACTGCTCTGCTGGATATCCACGCGCTTTTGTCTGACGAAGAACGCTTTCGACAATTTCGATGGTACGGATTCGGCTTGGGGAGTTTCCATGCATTCCACGGTGCAGTGACTTTGGCGGCTGCTATCCTTCAGAACAGAGATGGTGAATCAAGCTACGAGATGCAGTCGGTTCTCAACGAAACCACCAACAGATTCCAGTCTCTTTCGGGAAGAAGCCCGATCTGCGCCAAAGCATACACAATTCTCAAGTATCTTCAGTAAGCATCCCTACCGTAAAGTCGAAGAATCGAAGCTCAATCTTTATTCAGATCTTTAATAGCGGACCATTTTCGACTCCCACTTTCTGGTGAGAGTGAACCATCGACTCCTCTTTCGACAATGATTGCGGCACAGCTGCAGGCAGCCAGATGGCTTAGCCCAGCGACGGTGGATTGGGTAAGGTTGCTTGACAAACAACTTGTACAAACTTTTTTGTTGCTAACATATGGCGCTCAAGGAGAAATGGAATAAATTTGTAGAAGCCACAGAGTTTTGACTCGATTAGAAGTAAACCGGTTGTTAAGCAGCAGTTGGTATTCAAGAGCTTCAAGTGGAGAGTGGCACCCTAACAAGCCACCCTTGGCACATACATCTTCCATGTTGTCAGCCCCTACTAGAAGAATATACTCCGTACAAACGGACTGAAAAGGAAGCGATTTCGCTTAATCGCAGTGAAACAATGACGATCACGAGCGATGCCAAGAGATCATGATCAAAGTTACTACGACCCCCCACACCTCTTAAGAAGTGTACCCAGGATCGATGGTATGGGTCTGCGAAACAAGCTTTTTGAGCCCTGCCAAGAAATGACATGATAGGATACGGATCGACAACCGTTCTCTTTGGCATCTCCTATTAGGTACTATCACTACCTCTTTCTAGTGACGGAGTTGGATGCCGGCGCTATATTTGCACTTGAACGCGGTCTTTGGATGTAACAAGCCAACATATGTGCATATGAATCACAGCAGTCCTACCAAAAAGACATGTTGGTGCTATCCCATTGGATGTCAATTCAAGCGGGCAAGAAAGTCCGCAGTACATGAGGTATCGCCTGGTACTGTTCGGTAACTCGTATTTCTTGGTGTGATATTGAGTAGTGGATATGCAGACGAGTGGGAAATGGCAGCATCGTCGCATGCACATCTTGTTACTTACTGGGTTAGCTGCCCGGCATAGCCTCGATGCTACTCGTATACGGGGTCCTTTTGGTATTCCATAGAACCTCCAGCTGGCACGGCAGGATACGATGTTCGTGTGGCATTAGCCTGCATTCACCAGGCGGTCTAGACTTGGACACTAACCTGGACGATATATGAGAATCCCGCTTTGTAAGACTTCAACTATATTACTTTGCGTGGTGGCGCAAATTTTGACGCTTCGGGCGGAAATGATTGACCATGATCAAGATTGCCAATCTCCTTAGGTATGGATGTTGCACGGGAGAAGAAATTGGGAAAAGAGGGCGAAAGCCCGTTATAAGAAGTTGTTGGTTCTTTCTGATACTCTGGTCTTACACCAATGTCCGATGCCCAATCAAAACGCCGTCTCCATTACGTGCTTCTTGTACAGTAGATGGTCGCCCTCTCATATTCACGGTATAGTACTGTAGCACGAAGCTAATTAGCGAAAGGCAGGGATGACAGCTTCGGTGTTGGTGAGTGGAGAGCAAGAGGAGGGCATGAATTATGGAGGAATGTTGACATAGAAAGTTGCGATGCAAGGGGGTGCTGACCCTCGATGTCTATCGTAATCATTAATTTGGGTGATGTTACCACTTTGTCAAGGTAGCAGTCACTTCTGGGACTCCACCTCTCATGCCCCTTTCTTTGTTGCTTGATCTAGAAGATTCGTGATATGTTGACGTAGAGCAGTTGTTCTGCGTTTGCTGGCCGTGGCTCAAAACATGGCTATCAATAGTCGTAAAAGCAGTAGCAGTAGCAGGCAGATTAGTACCTAGTCTTAGATAAGTGACTTAATATTCGGTAAAAGATTCCTTTACATCCTGTTCCGACACTTGAATCTCACGCAGTCGCCGGTGTGCAGGATAGCAACCTTGTGGCGGTGAAATAGCCACTCTCTTATCTAGGTTTACCTTTACACAAGCCAGGTAAGAGGTATCAATCAAGGAGAGTTGAAATTAAGCCTTTCAACGCCTGGTTTGCCCCTTTCCTTCTCTTTCTTTAAGAGACTCGGCAGAAGCCGGCGTAGTTCTCATCATCACCATGTTCAAGGTTCAATGCAGGGTATAGGAGAGTTGAGGCACACTTGGAAGTTGTATTGCCTATTTGGGATGCTGGTTCATCCGTGGACGACGAAGTACCTGATGGCAAGTACTACCTCTGTTGGTAGGTAGGATATTACTAGGGAGACAAGACGCACATGTCTTGATTTCACTCCCTTACTGGGAGACTGGGATGGAAGAGATGCAGGCCCAACCCGCGATGGAGGTACAGGGAGGTATCTGGATGTAGAGGCTGGGTTTCTGATGCACGATTTGGGTACGGGTACTGTACCTGTTTAACACGCAACATTTACTAATGCGGAGGTTAACTGTCTGTCATCAGTCCATCCTGGAACCTCGAGGTAAGGAAGTGCCTTTGGTCAAGGATCTGCCAAGTGACTGGTGAATCAACATCCATCATTATTCTAGTACTACCTAGTACTTGGTAGAGAGTATCAACATCTCTTCTGTTGGTTACTATACGTTATTTATTACTATTGAGTTAGGTAGTATGGGATGCTGGAGAATTGATACATGCCGTCACTGCCCTTGATCACAACTGTATCTGACAAACACTGGACCCTTTTCGGCACCAACGCCGCGGCCATCGAGGGGAGTGTCCAATTGTCGATATTCCGATGCAGGCATTTGCCCAATACGAGGCTGCGGCTTTGTGGGGACTGGAAAAAGGTTACATGTAAGATATGTCGCATCGGCGGGATAGATACAAGCAGGGTTGTAAATTAGTATTTAGTATTTAGTTACTAATTTAGTATTAGTATTAGTATTTAGTATTTTTAGTATTAGTTACTAAAAAATTAGT